>NW_024355109.1:1475265-1498401 GCF_902729225.1 Pteropus medius
TTCATATATACAATGGAATATTACCCAGCCATTAAAAAAATGAAATTCTATCATTTGCAATGACATGAGTGGACCTAGAGGTTCTTATGCTGAGTGAAATATGTCAGACAGAGAAAGATAAATACCATATGATTTCACTTATATGAGGAATCTAAGGAACAAAAAGAATAAACTAATCAAAAACAGACTCACAAATATAATGGACAATTTTGTGATGGACAGAGGGGATGAGTGTGGAGGGCTGGGAGAATTGGGTGAAGTGTTAAAGAAGTACAAATTAGTAGTTGATACTTGGTCAGGGGAATTTTGAGCACGGCATAGGGAATGCAGGTAGCATTAATATGATATTAGGTAGAAGGCCAGGGAAGGGAGGGAGCAATTGGAGGGATTGTTTTAGGAACTATATAGATGTCTAACTAATGTACTGTATACTTAAAACTAATTTAAATAAGTAAATTAAAAAAATGAAAAGAGTGAATGAGTGCATCCACATCGTAGTCTGCTGTATGTAATACATGTGTACAGCTTGCTTTTTTCCATTTAGTAATAGGTCTTGGAGATCTTTCCACACCACTACACAAGATCTACCACATTCTTAAAGCAAACCAACCAACCAACCAACCAACCAACCAACCAACCAACCAAACCAAACCCATCCTGTCCACAATTTTATCACACGGATTTATCATATGAATGTCAGAAGTACAGTTTGAGAAAACCTTTGTGAAAACCCATGTTATCAGCAGGCCTAAAATTGTGTGAAAACTACCACCAGAAAAGAGAAATGTGTGAAAATAGTAAAAAAATGTTCAGACAGATCATGCACCAGCTGAAGCCTTGGAAGGTGACTATCTGGCAATGGAAGAGAATTATAATATTAAAATAGGGGAGAGGCACCTTTCAGACACTGCATGGTGAAGATAAAAATAAAAAAGAGGGGGGAATTTAGGATTTTTTAAGAAAAAAGAAAAAATTGAGAACCTAAACCTCTCTCTATATTCCCCGCCTTCTGCAAAAAAGCCATCTATTAAAAGCCTGTACTTCACTACTCTGACAACAGAGGGCAGCCTTGTACAAAAATCTTTGCAATAGCAATCTGTTAAACATTTGGGAATACATTAAAAGAAAAATGTGCAAATCGTCCCAAAGCACTAGCTCTTTTTATAGAAACACACAGGTAAAAATGGCTTTTATCAAACACTGCCATCAAAATAAGCCAGGAAATGAGAATCCAAAAGTTCAGAGTGCAATTGCCATGTCACCCGACCTGGTGTTTTGAGGAACCACCAGACAGTTTTCCATCGTGTTCACAGCAGCACCATGCACAGTGCCCAAAAGGTGGGTGCAACCCAAGGTCTGTCACAAGATGAGGGATAAACAAAATGTGGTCCATCCAACAATGGAACATTATGCAGTCTTAAAAAGGAAGTGCTGACACAGGCTACAGCATGAATGAACCTTGGGGACATTAAGCTTGGGGAAATAAGCCAGTCTCAAAATGACAAGTACTGTATGATTCCACTCATATGGGGTGCCTAGAGAAATTAAATTCACAGAGACACACAGTAGAAGGGTGCTTACCATGGGCTGGGGTGGAGGGGGTGAAGGAGTGAATCCTGGAGATATGGCGCTCGATGGGAGGAGTTGTCATCAGTGTCTGCAGCCTGAACTCGGGGCTCAGTGGGAGCTTGTGGGAGAGTCCAGGAAGCTACCAGTTTGGCTACCAAATTGGCACCATCACCAGGGAGCTCACTGTGACATCTGAGAGTGTGAGGACAATTACAAATTAAAAATAAGAGCCTCAATTCTCCCTGTTGCAGATGAGGGGAGAGATGCCTCCCCTCCAATTTCTTAGATCACTTACATTTTATGTGTGTTTCACATTCTCACCAGCAGGATAGTGGGGCCCCGGCTTCCTCAAGTCCTCTCTAATACCTGTTATCACCTGTCTTGTTGATGACAGCCACCCTAGTTGGTGCAAAGCGACGCCTTATGGTGGTTTTGATTTTTACATCCCTGGTGAGTGTCAGGGAGTTGATGGGAGTATCTGGAAGGTGGACAGTCCCTCAATTGGCCCACATGGTGCAACAATGGGCTGGTGACAGGAGATAAGTGAGGTTCCTTGGAGCTTGTGTGCAAGTCACTCTACAGAGGGGAAGGCTCCTGCTTGATAAGTTTCAGTTAGGAAAAGCTGGGCTGGTGGGGGAGGAGGAGCGCCTTCTTCACCCTCATCGCATCCTGTGTCTCTGCTCTAGCCCCTGACTGAGTCCTTCCCGGGTTGCAGAGCTCAGGACAGGGTGGAGGAGCCATGTCCCCATCTCTGTGTGCCCTCTTCTGTCTTGGTGAGTCCTGAGGGGTGATTCGGGAAATGCCAAGGGAAGGCAGTGGGCCATGAGACACAGAATTTTTTTTTAAAAAAATTGCATCAGCAATGAATTTGGGAGCAAGAGGTGACCTGCGAGGGCCCCTTCATTTGCTAGGTGGGACTCAGAGAGGAGGAGTATTTGTGATATGTTCGTAGCTAGGTCAGGAAATGAACACGACACTGCCTTTTTTTTTTTTAATGCAGACTCAGTAATATCAGGAGTAAGTTATAGATTGAATTGAATATAATTTGATTTAACTCGTACTGGCTCAAATACTCCTGCCATCTGCAATGACATGGATAGACCTGGAGGGTATTATGCTAAATGAGATAAGCCAGACAGAGAGTGACAAATACCTCATGATCTTGCTTATACATTGAATCTAAAAAACGCCAAATTCACAGAAGCAGAGAGCGGAGTGGTGGTTGTCAGGGGCTGGCGGTGGGAGAATAGGGAGATGGTGGCCAAAGGTGCAAGCTCCCAGTTACAAGATGAGTGAGTCCTGGGGCCATCATGCACAGCATACTGATTATAGCTAATAATATGGTATTAGATACTTGAAAGTTGCTAAGAGAATAGATCATAAATATTCTCACCACAAAAAGGAAATGATAAGTATGTGACCTGATGCAGGCATCAACTAATGCTTAGGTGATAATCATATTGCAATAGATACATATATCAAATCACCATATTGCACACCTTACACTTACACAATGTTGTATGTCAATTACATCTCAAGAAAGCTGGAGAGAAAATAAAGACCCCCATCTGGCACACAGTCCCCTTCTGAAAGCAGAGATACTTCTCTATCTAGTTGTCAAAAGTGTGTGCATGGGGGAGAGGTCCTGGGAGGAGTTGGTGGGGGACAAGGAGTCACTGTTGGCTTTTAAAAAAAATCGAGGTAAAACAGTATACTTAACAGGAAATGTACCATTAACAATATTCATAGTGTGGTGCAATCACTCACTCTCTTTAGTTCCAAGACAACATCTTTTTTTCCCTCCAAGAGGAAACCCCACACCCATTATACTCACCCCTTGGCCCACCCCCACCCCACCCCGTGAATCGACTTTCTGTCTCTGGACAGATTTTACTCTTCAGGGACATTTCATATGGGTGGAATCTTACAGTGGTGGCCTTTTATGGTTGGCTTCCTTTACTTCAATTTTGTGCATGTGTATCTGTGAAAACACAGTGATGAGGAAAGAAAGCTAAATGCATGCACATGTCTTATCACCTCGCCCACCCAGCCTCAGGAAGCGCGGGTTCAGACATGGTGCCAGCCTTCTGTCCTTTTCTTCTGTCCTCAGGGCTGTGTCTGGGGTGGCTGACACGAGCTCATAACAGTGAGTTGGGCACCCCCTCGGGCTCAGTCATTAAAGGGCGGGAGGGGTGCCAGCAGAAGGCGCTGTCAGAGGCTCACCTGTGCTCCTCCTGCCTCCGTCCCAGGCCCACTCCCCAAGCCCTCCCTCCAGGCCCTGCCTCGCTCTCTTGTGCCCCTGGAGAAGCCAGTGACCATCCTCTGCCAGGGCCCCCCGGGCGTGGACTTGTACCGTTTGGAGAGACTGAGATCTGGGAAGTACGAGAACCAGGCTGTCCTCTTCATCCCGGCCATGAAACAGAGTTTTGCAGGACGCTACCGGTGCTCGTATCAAAACGGGTCCCGCTGGTCTCCCCCAAGTGACCAGCTGGAGCTGGTGGCTACTGGTAATGGGACAGGAGGGGGTGGGGTGCGGCTGGATGGGCGGCCCTTTGGTGTTATAGAGTCCCTGGGTTCAGGGCTCAAAGAGGATGAAAATGGGGATAATGATGACAGTAAATGGCTGGGAGGGTGGGGCTGGGGGAGATCAAAGGGGGCTCTGGCCTGGAGTGTTAAATTTAGGGGAGGTTCCCTAAAAACTCCTCCGCCATCAAGGATAACTAACATGGTGAGGTAACATCTGTTGACAAAAGTCAAAATCGATGCAAAAGCATCCACAATGAACAAAATATCACAATGTAAAGACAATTCTAAAATGCCGTTGCAAGATGTAGCCACGCTTGACACAAAAGGAAAATCGTGCACGGCTTTATCCACGTGCTAATACACTTATTTTTTGGTGGAATAAAATGTCCTCAGCTTATGCTTTTCTTTCTAATGCATTTTTAAATGGTCATTTTACAATGTAGATTTCGAAAATATCATTGAGTTTGCTTCCACAAAAGCCAGGAGAGTAAAATGATAAGAAATCCTGTTTTTTTTTTCTTGGTATAAATAAAAGATTTAAACTTAAAATAATGTTGTGAGTTTTAATTATACTTTAACACTTTTGAATATTTTTTCGACTATGTGGAAAAAATTTACCATAAAAAGTACATAGGAGGGTTTGGAGCCTTTGCCTCAAGCTTTAACATAGCTCCACCAGGCACAATTGGATTTTGTTTGTGTCTAAAATCTTGATTTTTTTTTCACTGTGAATGTGTTTGCATTAATTTTGATTTAAAATTGCATTAAAATAGTATTTATCTTGATTACTTAGGTTTTTTTATGTGTCCCTTTAAATTTTTACCCAAGGAGAGTACCTTGCTTGCCTCACACTGATCCCTGACCCATGGTCAGTGGTCCACCAGGCCTTGTATCTGCTTTGCATATTGACCCAAACGCTCTCTTCTCACCAAGTATTTGTCACCACCCTATCTAACATTGCACCCTGAATTAAATGGCACTATCTGGTGTGCCACACATTTGCTTATTTATCTTAGTGATTGTCTATTTCTTCCCAATGAGAATTTTATTTCCTAGAACAGAAGAGTTGCTAAGGAAAAAATAATTGTTGAATGAATGAGCCACGATTATCAGGCAGGTTTTTTTTGTGGTGAGCCCTGTGTGCCAGGTGTGGTCCATGCTCCATGACAATAATAATACCAAATTATATAGTAGTGCAAGTTCATTTTGGGGAGCACAGAACCTGGAACCAAACCTCGTGATTGCAGATTTCAGCTTCTGCCTCATATTATCTTTTGACCTCAGACAAGTTATTTAGCGTTGTGTGCCTTAATTCCACTGATAAAATAGGGATATTCGTAGTAATGAAATCATAGGTTTTTGAGAAGATGAACTGATATATGTCATGAATATGGAACAGCATCTGGAAGCTGGCGCTTTAATGCGAGTTTACAATGAATGTAACCGTTGTTCACTGTAACACAAGCTTATAATGCAAGCTTAAGCTATTTTGTTACTACCATCATATTTTGAGTGTTTGCTATGCATTAGGTACTCTGCAAAATGCTTAATACATATTGCTTCATTCAAGCATTCCCGTTTTATAGTAGAGAACATTGAAGCACAGAATTAGGGACAATTTCTCTCCAGGATCACACAGCCTCTAAGCAGCAGAACCAGGATCTACGCCTGGGCACTATGCTATGACCTTAGTCATGCATCCTTAACCACTTTGTGAGTTGGTGGCAGGGAGAGTGGCTTCTCCAGGATGGATACAGCTGGAAAGTTCCCAGGTCTTGGGGAGCTGAGGGGACCTTCCCACCCCTTAGCCAAGATGTTGGCCATGGTCTTTAACACAAGAGTCCCCTCTCTCCCAGGAGTTTTTGACAAGCCTTCGCTCTCAGCGCAGCCCGGCCCCGTGGTGTCCCCAGGAGGGGTCGTGACTCTGCAGTGTCGGAGCAAATATGGTTTTGACCAATTTGCTCTGTACAAGAAGGGGGACACTGGGCCCTTCAAGGGATCTGAGAGGTGGTACCAGGCCAATTTTCCCATCATCTCGGCGATGCCCACCCACAGTGGGACCTACCAATGCTACAGCTTTTCCAGTATATCCCCGTACCTGTGGTCGGCCCCTAGCGACCCCCTGGAGCTCATGGTCACAGGTAAGGGGGTGCAGACCAAAGCTTTTGTCCTCAATATGCGCCATCTTCTTCTTTACACATACACACGTGTGAGAATAATATGTATATATAGTAATTTGCAGAGCAAACAGTCTTAAGTCAAAGATATGTCCATCACATGTATGATCGTTACTTTGGTAAGCACAGTGTTGTTGGAACAGAGAAGGGGAGATGTCTCTGAGCAATCACTGTGATGTGACTCTTGGGGCAGAGTGCAAACCAACTAGGTGGATGGAATAGGTGGGGTGGGCTGCAGGTGGATGGGGTTGTGTGAACAAACACCTTGTGATAGGATGAAGGCTGGCATGCCCAGCATGGCGGGAAGGCTGCGGGAGGTGAGGAGGGGCTGTGCTTTGTTCTTTAGGTACCCCCTTCCCTCACATGGCGTACCTGCCCCCCCAAGCTTATCCTGCTGTTCCTGTCCCCTCCTCTTCTTCCTGGGACCCAACATCTCCCAGGAACAAAGTAGGGGTACAGGTCACAGAGATCTAGAAAAAGAGCAGAATTGAGGTTCAAAAAGCAGAGACAGGGCTTGTCCTTATGAATTAGCCCTAGCACGTGCTAGGGGTGCCTTTCAAATGCCACTTAACACACATGGCAGTTCAGTGATATAAGCTTTATCTTCATTTTCCAGGTGAGGAATCTGAGTGGAGAAATGTATTTTTTTTTTTTTTTGCTCAGAACCAACAGCTAACAGAGCACAGAATTCTCTCCTTTTCTGATTTCTCAGGGACCTCTGTGACCCCCAACCAATTATCCACAGAAACACCTTCCTCTGTAACAGGTAAGTCCTGGGGGATTCACCTTTGAATGTCTGGTGTCTGGGGTCCAGGGTACACGGACCCTTTCTTTTCTTTCTCCTCTTTGTCCAAATTTCTCAATTTAACTCACTTGTCTCTTTCTCAAGTTCGCTTTATTTAAAAAATCCCTTATTTCTGCCCATAAAGAAGGTGGGTATAATAAGTAGATAGATTTTACTATGCTGCCCCACACCCCCACTTCTATTCAGCCTCAGGGGGTTGGTTTATAATATCTCATGTGTAGAATAATATCTGAGTAGCTTATAAAATTATAGGTTTCTGGACTCCATGTCTGAGCCTCCGATTCCATTGCTGTCATCCTCAAATATTAGCGGGCCTGAGTGTAACCTGGACGGCTTATAAAAGGCAGATTTCTGGACCCCCCAGAGTTTCTGATTCAGAGGTGTGGGGTGGGGTCCAATAATTTTCATTTCTAGCAAGTTCCTAGGTGATACTGGTGCTTCTGGTCTGGGGAATGCCACTCTGAGGACTGTCACTTTAAATTTTGTGTGAACCACAGTGCTCCTCCATTTTCAAAGGCACCTTAGCTGATTCTGGTGAATCAATCAGATGACAGCCTGTGCCTTTGGAAATACTGTGCTAGGCTTTGGCTTCTCTGACATTTCCTGGGTCTTAGCGTCGACCCAAATTCCAAGGAACCAGAAGCATGTTGAAAAGACCCAGACTGAGTGTGCCAACACCTGAGGATGAGGGCAGTATGGGGGCTGATGGTAAAGGAGGCACAGCAGGCAGGTCGGCGTGCTCCTGTGTGTGTTTTTGATTGGAATTTTTGAATTTTTTGAGATCTGGATTTATGAGAAATTGCACAGATGATATGAAATGACCCCATGTGCCCTTTGCCTGGGTTTCCCCAGTCGCCACATGCTATTTTAGTTTAATTTTCATATCGACCTACAAGCATACAAGTGATGTAATTATTTTCAGTAGACGGATGGGAAATCTGGCTCTTGGATGGTTAAATTCTTACCAGAGGCTCTGCATTTAATAAGTGGTGGATCTGGGATTCAAACCTCGACAGCCCGATTCTATGGGTCATGTTCTTCTTATGACCACAGAACCCTAACTCTCAAATGTATGTGTTGAGGGTTGAGGCAGGAACGGGTAGGAGGGGATGGTCCCAGCGCTTCACTCTTACCCTTTTTGATCCCCAGAGCCTTCTAGAAATATCACCATCTTTCCAAAGGGATCAGGCTCTCCAACTGGTGAGTAAGTGGTCCTCTGTGGGCCTTCTCCCTTCCCGCACCCATGTCTTCACCTGAAGCTGATGGCCTTCCCCATACGGAAGCCACAGCTCTGTGATCCTGGGCCCTGGTGTGCAAAGTTGTAAGGAGAGGGGAACTGTTAGTACATGGAGTTCAGAACTGGGCAATAAGACTAGGTGGGAAGGTGGAGATATTCTAGAGAAATTCTCTCTTCCCCCACCCCTTATAACAATCTTCTCTTCCATGGTTAGCCAAATAACCAGGTGGTGTCTGTGTGTGGGGAGGGGAGTATGGAAGAGGGTATACTTAGGGAATTGGGCTTATCTAGCTCCGACCCTGGCAAAGAGGGAAGGGACCCTTTAGGAAGGAGACTGGAAGCCTAGCTAGCAGAGAATGATGGGATCTCAGAGGAGAGATCTGGCTGTAAAAAACCCAAGACGTGGCTTGGAGTGGGTCCTGGAGCAGGGCTCCTTCACTCACTTCTGTCTCTTCATTCCCCAGGTCTTGCTGGCTGGCAGTACTCCAGGGGCAATCTTGTCCGCATATGCCTGGGGGCTGCAGTCCTAATACTCTTGGCGGGTCTCCTGGCGGAGGACTGGCATAGCCGAAAGAAGCCCCTACTGCATCGGGTCGGAGGCATCCACAGGCCACTCCCAACCCACCCGAAGACCCAGAAATCACACAGTTGTCAGGACAGGGGGCGACCAGACAGTCCTAACCTTGAGGCCACTGTTAGAACTCCAAGGCTTGATGGTATTTAAGAGGCAAGTCATGGGAGTGGGGAGGGGACTTAGAGTGTGTGTAGAGTGTGAGAGCAAGAGGACAGAGGCTATGGCTATGAAAAAGGAGGGCCAGGAGTGTCTCTTCTCGGGGCTCCAATAAGGAGCTATTGGGTCAATGTCCATTTGGCTTTCTGTCCAAGGACGCCCTGTTTGGGACAGAGGGAATCCAGTGGACGCCGAAGCCTCCTCACTGGTGTCTTGCACATTGGGGATCTTAAAGCACCCTCACCGGATATCATACTGACCTCTTTCTTCTACCTTCTCTAATATGGGTTCCAGACTGACCTTGACGTATGGTCAGAATCCATTAATAAATGCAACCTCCTTCATGAATGCTTCCACTTTTATTTCTCTTGACATGCTCGTGATATAGACACTTCATCCATAACAACATTGAGTGACTTGTGCATGTTTATGTAAGCCAGAGACACAACCAAATATCACCTGGCTCAGTAGCTAAGGTCACTGAGAGGTTTCACAGGAAGTTCATCATTTTAAAGATCCATCCATGGCTTGACTGGAGAATGAGTGACTCCAGGGGGATTCAGAAAATAAAGTCATGAGAAGAAGGTCTTTTATTTTTTGGGTCTTGATTATCTCTCTCAATAGTCAGATGTGGGTTGCTTTCTTTGATTTCTTCTAGAAGCCTCTGGAGTTGAGCATCAGATTTATCTATTTTCAACCTGGTAGTATGATGGGGGATAAAAAAAGATTTCTTGTTGCTTCAAGGAGATTCACTTCAAACCCCCAAGTACCTGTAAGTATCTCTCATACTTTAGGGATTTGCAGAGTAGAGGCCACCTTTGCTTATTATTCTACGCTGCCAAATAGAGTTCCATATCACTTTGATAGGGAAAAAGAGATGATATCACATTAACATTGTAATGGTATAAAGCCGTAGTGTAGCTTTGGATGGTAAGAGACCGAATTGATGGATGTGACATAGCTATAATACCTACCTACTCTGTAAGTCACTTTGATAACTTCTACTAGGTGGACCCTAGTAGTATGAGACATCCACACTTAAACCAAGTCAGCCAGACAAGCTTTTTATCCACCCTGGCTACGTGATACTAGCTAAAAACTGCTTATTTACTGTATAATGGATAGCAATCTCATTTCTAGGGTTCGGCTCTTGGTAACCATACTCAGCCATGCATATATGGAAATGGGAAGAGGGAGAAGGGAAGGCAAAATTAAAGCACAAATATGTATTAAAAATAAGAGACCAATGATATTAGCTGCCATGTTTCTCGTTGGCACTGTAGTCCTGGTAGTGTATTAATTATTGTTTTGTTGTTCAAGATTCATGATACATCCATGTGCCAAACTTTTGGTTATAGGATGAATACGTTCTGAGGATCTAATGCACAGCATGGTGACTATAGGTAACAATACCCTATTGTACACTTGAAATTTGCTAAGAGAGTAGTTCTCATGAGTTCTTACCACACACCAAAAAAGGTAACCATGTGAGGTGATGAATATATTAATTGGTTTGATTGTAGTGATGACTTAATGTGTAGATATATCAAAACATCACACTGTAAACCTTAAATATATATAATTTTCATTTATCAATTATACCTCGATAAAGCTAGGAAAAAAAAAAAACAAAGAGTCCAACCTACCCATACAATCTTAAACTAGCTTGAGTAGATATCTTGTCAGCCATTGAAATAACTTTGGCTAGAATAAGGGCCAACTAGCTTCAAAATATTTTAAACATGACCCTCCAGAGTTAAATGTAATTGTGTTTATGCATGATTGTTAGAGGTTGGTCATGGTCCATTGCCAAAGAACAAAATAATTCCCACAGAAGATCTGTGTCTAGCCAAAAGTGTTGAAGAAATGAAAAACAGGTGTGAAGAACCACACAGAAGATCTAAACATGTTGCTCTAAGAATGAGGTGTGATGTTAGGGTTCTTTGGCTGTGAGCAAGAGAAAGTGACTCCAGTTAATGTAGAAGGGCTTATCAGAAGGATGTGGGGTAGCTAATAGAATCAAAGGACTAAGCACCAAATCTTGAAAGTGCAGGGCTGGGGCATCTGTGCCTTTCTAGAATCTATGGTTCAGAAACAAGGTTCCCCCTTGAATCACTCATTTCGAGATTCAAAGGCCCAGGAAAGAATGTCTGACTGGTCTAAGAAAACAGCTCCAATGTTGTCTTTGTGAGGATTTGACATCTTGTTCTGAGTTTTATGGTTCTTTGTTGCCACAGTAGCAAGTAAACAACAGAACTCAATGACAGCTGGCTCTGAGAAGCCAGTGAATGATGGCCTGTTGGTGATAGTGTTTACAATCACAGACTATTCTCATTAGACAGTGGACTTACTCCAGAGAACATGCTTCTAAGGTTGACATTGACCCTCTGGACCTCTGTAGCCAATACAGCTTTAAAACAAACTCTTTGCAAAAGCACCATATGAGAGCTGCAATTTGATTCTCTAACGAGACAGTGGTTGGCCACCCTAACTCTCTCTCACTCAGATGAGCCCTAAATCCAGCTTCTTGGTTTCAGATTGAGTTTTAGTCTCACCTTTTGGCTCATCTTACCCGCCAAAGCAACAGAAGGAATAGACCTTAGAGTTATCTGGTGAGCAAACATCAATGGACAAAAACTGAATGTTCACAATAGATGCCTACAAAAAATTCCTATACTTTGTACTCCCCCAAAGCCTATGATCACAGAAAAAACACTGTATGGCATGGAAAGATGATACCTGAGTGTCCGGAGTGGGCAGCTTTGACGTTTCAGCGCATCACACAGCATCTTTACTCCACTATACCCCAAGGAATTCTGGCCCAGGTCAAGAGTGATCAGGTTCTGGTTGCTGCTAAGGGCAGATGAGAGGTCGGCACAACTCAAAGGGGTGATGGCACATCCCCATAACCTATGGGCAAAACACAAAAGTTCATTATGTACAACCAGTGCTTACTAGTACCATCCTATACACTAGGCACGCTGCAGGGTGTTGGGAATCCAACAATGTCTCTCCTTTAGAGTACATCTGGTAATGGGAAACAGCAAGGAATGCAGTGTGCCCTATACGAGTCAGGCTTATGAAGGGCAAGGGGTATAGGGAACAGCTAGGGGTGCTAGCTATAATGCTTGAGGAAGATCTGAAGGGGTAAAGAGAATGAGCGTAGAGATATCTGGAGTAGAAGCTCCCAAGGCAAAATAATAGCTTGTACAAAGGCCCTGGGGTCGCATATGGTTAGCGTGTAAAACAATATCAAGGCAGCCAGCTTGAGAGTGAGCCAGGGGGCCTGCAGGAGATGAGGTCATGGATAAGAGGGGCCAGCTCACATAAAGCCTTTAGGCCATTGTAAATTTAGAATTTTACTCGGAATGAAACGGGCGACAACCGATCAGAAGTGTGGCAAGAGTTACACCTTCAAAGTTAGTCCTACTGCTTGGTTGAAAAACTGTAGGGGAAAAAAGAAGGCAGAATACAGACTAATTTGAAGGTACTAGAGCAACCCACATGTTATTAGGATGCGTGTGGAGTAGAGAACAGATTCTAGATATCTTGAAGGGGTAGCAAGATTTCAAAAAAGGATTGGACTTGATATTTGAAATGAAAAAGGAATAAAATATGATGCATGATGGATTTTGTTCTGAGTAAATAAAATAATCTTTTTAGGTAAGAGAATAAGTCAGGCATTTAAGTTTACTCTAGGACTTAGAAGAGTCTAAACATAATATTAAACATTACTTCCTGGCATATGGTTAAATAATGCATATGCATGTTTCATTATTATAATCATCTTTTCTGATGGATATGACTACTTCCTAGAACATGTAACTGAGATCATATTGCCAGAAGTCACAGCTGACCGGATGAAGCACAGCCACCCTTTTCTATGCCAGCAGTGCATGTGATTGAGAGGCTGTCATCACCATTGGCATCACTGCTCTTGCATACCAGGTACATACCAGGTACATACCAGGAATGATACATAACAGGTACATACCAGGAATGATAGCCACCGGTGGTTCCCCACCATAGCGTTAGCTAACATCTCCTTCTCGATACACAATTATCAGTGTTTTGCGGTGGAAACATTGATTTTCTTCTTTCTCATGGCGGAATAGTATTCCTCCCTTACTCCCTTCTCCCTCTTCCTTTATCTCGCCCTCTCTCTACTACATCTTCTTTAGCCATTCATCTGTTGACAGACACTTGGGTTATTTATACACTTTGGCTACTATGAATAATGCTGCAATAATCATTAGGGTGCAGATATCTCTTTGAGATCTTGCTTTCATTTCTTTGAGATAAATACCCAGAAGAGGGATTGCTGGGTCATAAGGCAGTCCTATTTTTAATTTTAAAGGAATTTCCATACTGTTTTCCATAGAGGCTGCACCAATTTGCAATCCCACCAACAGTGCATGAGGATTCCCTTTTCTCCACATCCTCGCCAGTACTTGTTATTTGTTGGTTTTTGATGATGGCCATTTTGACAGGAGTGAGGTGATATCTCATTGTGGTTTAATTTGCAATTCCCTGATAATGACTGATGTTGAGCATCTTTTCATGTACCTGTTGGCCATTTGTCTGTCCTCTTTAGAAAAACATCAATTCAGGTCCTCTGCCCACTTTCTTATAGGGCTTCTCCTTCTCCCCCCCCCCTTCCTCCTCCCCATTTTTCTTCTTTGCTATTGAGTTCTATAAATTCTTTATATATTTTGGATATTAGCCTCTTATCAGATATATGATTTGAAATATTTCCTCCCATTCTGTAGGTTGCCTTTTTATTTTGGTAATTGTTTTCTCTATTATAAGAAGCTTTTTAGTTTGACAAAGTCTCACTGGTTTATTTTTGCTTTTATTGCCTATGCTTTTGTCATCCCATCCAAAAAAATCATTTCCAGAGCCAATGCCAAGGAGCTTTTTTCTTATGTTTTCTTCTAAGAGTTTTATGGTTTCAGGTCTTATGTTCAAGTCTCTAACCCACTTTGAATTTATTTTTGTGTATAGCGTATGGGTCCAATTTCATCTTTTGCATGCGTTTATCCAGTTTTACCAACATTATTTATTAAAGAGACTATCTTTTCCTCATTGAGTATTCTTGGTGCCCTTGTCAAAGATGAGATGAACATACATGTGGGGGTATGTTCACAACTCACCACAGACATCTGGGCTCTTTACTCTGTCCCATTGACCTGTGCATCTGTTTTTAAGCCAGTATGATACTGTTTCAATCATTATAGTTTGAACAGCAATATAGTTTGAAATCAAGAAGTGTGATGCCTCCAGCTTTGTTCTTTGTCAGAGTTGCTTTGTCTATTTGACATCTTTTGCAGTTCTTTATGAATTTTGGGATTTAAATTTTTTTTGGTGTGCGTGAAAAATACTGTCCTATTGGATTTTTAAAAAATACATGGGTGGCTCCATAGTGTAGTGGTTAGCATGTCTGCTTTGCATGCAGAAGGTCCTGGGTTTGTGCCCCAGGTGGAGCCATGGACCATACCCCGGGTGTGCCAGGCCCCGGGTGCTCCAGGCCCCAGGTGCACGCCTCAAGCATGTGGGAGGGAACACCCTGCCTTCAGAGATCCAGTTCTTAAGGGGAAACGGCAACATCCATGAGTCAGGAGTGGAAGTGGGAGGTATCACGCTTCCTAATTTCAAACTATATTGCTGTTCAAACTATAATGGTTAAAGAGGGGGAAAAAATACATGATTGAATTTATTTCAGTCTTTTGTATTAGAGCTGTGAGGGAAACTTGCTACACTGAGATTTTGTTTCAAATACAGATTAAATTTAAAAATCACAACTCACCACAGACATCTTAGGTTACACAGCGGTGTTTTCAAGGACTCGCACAGAAACTTCAGTCCAGTAATTCCGATGTGATTTAGCCCCAGGTCCAGGTGTGTAAGGTTTGAATTTTGTTGGAGAAGCACTGAGAGATTAACGCAGCCATCACTAGTTATGTTGCAGTAGTACAGCCTACAAATTATTCACACGAAGAAAAAAAAGTATTAGTTCTCAATGGTGTGATCCATCCAAACCATGATCGTTGACCTCAAGTCATAGGTTTCAGACAAACTTAGAGACAATGGACACATGGAAATGAAATCATGGGGTGGCGTGGCAGACAGAATAATGTCCTTCTTGTCCCCACCAAAGATGTCTGCATCTTACCTTCTGGTCTCTGTAAATATGTAATATTCCATGAAAATGGGACTTCACAGACATGATTGAGTTAAAGATCTTGAGATGGGGA
This sequence comes from Pteropus medius, assembly GCF_902729225.1. Lineage (NCBI taxonomy): Eukaryota > Metazoa > Chordata > Mammalia > Chiroptera > Pteropodidae > Pteropus > Pteropus medius. The sequence goes on from NW_024355109.1 coordinate 1,490,564, forward strand.
GACTACCCAGTGAGCTCAATGTAATCACAAGGACCTCTTATAAGAAGGAGCCAATAGTTGAAACCAGCAGGGAGAGATGTGATGAGAGAGACAGAGGGAAATTTGAAGATACTATGTACTGGCTTTGAAGGTGGAAGAAGGGGCCACAAGCTGAGGGACACAGGTACTTCTAGACACTGGAAAAGATAAGGATATGGATTCTCCCCTGGAGCCTCCAGAAGGAACATAGTCCTGCTAACACCTTGATTTTAGCCTCGTGAGCACTCCACCCACCATTGCTGGCTTTGAAGATGGAAGGAGAAGACCACGGACCTAGAAATGCAATGGCTTTTAGAAGAAGGACACAGGGACCTCAGAGTTATAACCACAAAGAACCAAATTCTGTCAACAACCTGGATGAGCAAATAAATGGATTTCTTCCTAGAATGTCCAGAAAGAGACACAGCCCCACTGACACTTGGGTTTTATCTCTGTGAGATGTGTATTGGACCTAAGGAACTATAAAATTGTGTTACACCAATGAAGTTGTGATAATTTGTTACAGCAGCAGTAGGATACCAGCAGAGCTGCCTTTTGATTTTAATAAACTCTAAATGACTATACAGACCTTGGCTTCCACAAAGACTCCCTGTGGTATGGCCAGATCCCAGGGAATAATGGCCATGTGATATATCCAGGGACGTGGGACCACAGGCAGCTTTAGTGTCTTTGTTCCCCAGCAAGGGGCCATAGGGCCTGGAGGGACAATAGGGGTGGACGACATATTTGAGGCTGACCTACGTGCACCGAAAGAGACCAATATGGCCTGGTAATTTATAAATTTATAAGAACTTCCGTAACTGTGGGGTAACAAAGGAAGCCCCAAGCAAATTAAGCTTTGAACACTTAGCAAAATAGGGAGGTGAGTATGGATTACAAAAAAACAAAAAACAAACAAACAAACAAAAAAAAAACAGTTGAGCTTTAGGAAGAAAAAAGTTTATCTGTGTTTTCTGAGATTCATACCTTCTACAGGGAGGCAAAGTTGATGAGGTTTAATGTCTAAGCTTCTGTTTTCTTGTCTGCAAACTGGGAGAAATGAGGAATTGTTTCATGAGGCTGAAAGATTCAATGGAACAAAATCTGGCCAGCATAATGTCTGGCACATAGTAGGTGCTTAACAAGTGTTGACCATCACTATTTTATTTTTCCTTTGCCTTGGATGGAAGCAACTTTTAACATAATTTGATTTGAAGAAAGGGCTAGTGGTTGAGTAGCATCTTATCCTCTATGGAACTTTATATTGTTATAGGGTTTGGGGGCTTAGATAGCTAGGGAAAAATCCTTTCCTTCTCCCTCTCTAACTGTGAACTAAATATTGCATGAAATTTGAAGTGCATGCATATTTATCAGAGACTGGGTGCCTTAAGGTACAGCTGAAATTAAACCTAGTTTATAGGAAAAGTTGACAGTTACTAACTTTTGGTGGTGGTTTTGTAGACAGCAAGAACACCAGCCATATTAACGATGATGAGAATCTCTGAATAGAAACAGTGCAGCCCCAAGTCCTGCCTAAAAATTTGTCCTATGATTTCAGCATTTACAGGTGGGTTATATTAAGCTTATTGGCAAATAACATCATCTACACCCAACCACAGGTAGAGTTTATGTTATAAAGTTCCAAGAACACACACACAAAATCAAACCTGGAAATAAGCTATATTCTCCAAATTCATATAGAATATTAACACCACTTGTAACTTTTTTCTCTTACTCTCTCCCCAGGTATCACCAGATCTAACCATCAGCATTATATTTGGGGTATTCAGAGAAATTATTAAGTGCTTGCAGCTGTCCTACGGAATCCTGTATATGCACACACACACATGTGCACAGCCAACAGGGACTTACACCAGGGTCTGTAGCTGACATTCGGGGTAACTCAAGCCCTCGCACAGCAGTTTCACCCCATGATTCCCGAGAGCATTCTTGGCCAAGCACAGGTGTGTCAGCCTCTGGTTGACAATCAAAGCAGAAGAGAGCTCCTTGCAATAGGCTCCTGTAAGATCACAGTCTTCCAATCTGCAAAAGCACCACACCCATGGCAAGATGGTGAGAACATCTCCACAGCCCAACTTCCCTGGCTGTCTCCAGATGCTCGAGTCCTCAGCTTCAGCCTGTCTAGTTAAACCGCTCCCTCCCTCAATCATGTGCTGGTAAAACAGGAATGAGAGAAGGATGAGACGCATGGGACCAAAAACAGAAACCAGGTGTCTCCATCAGTAGGAAGTTCCATAAGGGCTGTCCAGCAAATATGAGTGTCACCATGGCTCCCCTCTATGTGGCCCCAGACCTAAAATGAAGACACTCCACGGGAAGACAGGAGAGACTTACAACAGCCTCTGCAGAAAGCACTTTGGGTGTCTCAAGGTCATGTACAGCAACTTGGCGCCCTCATCCAGGAGCTCATTTGCCATGAGGTTCAAACATATGAGGGACTGGTTCATTTCGAGGGAGGAGGACAAATCAGCCCACTGCTGAGTGGTGGCAGAACAGGACACCAACCTGCAGGGGAAACGAGAACAAGTCCTTGAGACCCAAATGCCAGTGGCTGTCTCCAGTTTCCTCCCTCACTCCCCTCCACGTTTTACACCCTGGAGCACAGTTGTCAAAGGGTGGTCCCTGAACCAGCAGCGTCACCATCCTTAGAAATGCCAACCCTCAGAAACCCTGCATGTACAGTCCAGTGACCTATGTTTTAAGGTGCCCTGCAATCACCTGGAAGGTATGTTAAAATAAATTCTTGGGCCATATACCCAGAATCTGACTGAGAAGATCTGGGTGAAACCCAAGGATTTGGATTTTAACAAGTCCCCAGGTGAACTTGCTGTCGCCTTTGGTCTTGAAACCACATGTTGAAAACTAGTTGTTTAGAAATCCAGCCAATCAAGCATATCATGCAACAATGGCAGCTACATCCCACCCCTGGAGATGGATATTCTCATTATGGGCAAGTGAAATTTCATTGGAACATGATGTGTATCATCGTAGCCACTGGAGTGAGAGGTTTCTAAAAAATTCTGGTTCTTCCATTTACTATGTATGAATATGTGGTCAAGTTACCTGAATTTCTGAAACCTCATTTCCATCTTTAAGCTGGCAATAAGTCATACCCTCATGTTGAGTGTGCAAAATTGATAATTCACATGAAATTCACAAGTGAAATATATGCCACAGAGCTAAAATCCACAAAAATTCAGCTAAAACACTTTCTTCTCTTAGAGTCTCCACTATAATAGAGGAACCACAGGGAACTGGAACACAAAGTAGAATGTTAACTGCTTCCAATAAAATAAGCCAAACTTATATGGCATCGTGTCTCCTTCCATTTTGGGTATTCATTTATTCATTGAGAAACAAATTAGTGACTCAAATCTCTAAATGACACAATGTATTTTCCTGGTGAATCCTGGTCAGTGATGAATTCATATATGCTTGGATGTGGTTGCACTCAGTTCCCAAGTCCTCGTGAGATGTGCATCATTCCATGCTACTGATGGCGAGCAGACTTAAATAGCTCAAGATCATGTCAGTAGAGGAAGAGCCACAAGTTGAGACTAATAGGTCACCTATTGAGACTAATAGTGTACCTATTACTACTTGAATGTGGCCATGTGATCAATGAAACCCGATGACGAGTTATAATTGTCACCGGAGCAACCACATGGAGAACTTCCCAAGGGGACTCTCTCAAACCAGGGGACGGCCAGGGAAGGGAAACCTGGTTTTCCTGAAGTTTCCCCTCTGGGAAAGATGAGGCCAGCAGCTGATATCATGAATCATGATGTAGGAGAAACAGGAACCATAGACAAATGATCCCTGATTGAGGATAATATCCTGTTTCTGGGAGTTTCTTGGACTCAGGGCTGTTATGTACAGTAGTCTAGATTGTTCATTGATCAACAGAAGTGGAAACTAAACTTCAGCCCATTTTCTATTCTGAAACATGTGCCCTAAGTGGTATTGTTTCCAATCAGAATAAGTGATTCCCCCCACCCCTGCCTCTAATTTACACAGAATTGCTGGATAGGTGTGTAGCAGTTCTGTTTGTTTGCTGAGAGTTCTTAGCAATGGCGAGACATACCTGAGATACTTCAGATTACATTTTGGGTGCCTCAAGACCTCACACAATGAGGGAAGCATATTGTTTTGGTCGTTTCCTTGAAGAGTCAGGTGTGTTAGGGTCTTGTGACCACGAAAAATGATGCAGAACTTCTGGTAAGCGTCAGCTGGAGAAATGTTTTTGAGGCTAGGACAAATAAAACGAAGGTGAGATCTTGAGTTCCCATACCTATGCTGCATATATATAGTAACATAGGGCTGCAGCATGTTTAAATGTTAGAAACTATTTTTCATATATTTTGCCTTTATTGAGGTATTATTGACAAATAAAAATTGCATATATTTAAGGTGCACAACTTAATGTTTTGATACACATGTACCTGATGAGGTCGTTGCCACAATCAAGCTAATGAGCATAGCTATCACCTCTTATAGTTATCATTTCCTGTTTTGTGTGTGTGTGTGTGTGTGTGTGTGTGTGTGTATGTGTGGTGAGAATGTTTAAGATAAATTTTCTTAGCAAGTTTCAAGTGTACAATGCAGTAGTGTTAACTGCCATCGCATTGCTGTTCATTAGGTCTCCAGAACTTATTCATCTTGCATGTCTGAAACTTTGTACCCCTTGACTAACAACTCATTTTAGAAACTATTAGAAGTTCCAGTTTCTTTAGTCATCTCAGATTTCTGCCAAAGAGAAGTCAATCATAAGCTATCACTCCAGACAAAAGATGTTCTATGGCTTTTTGAAAAAGATAAGGAAGGATAATATCTCTTTTCCCTGATGTGGTAGCAACAGGCACTTCACAAGCACTGTGTCCTGCTGAATACTTTGACTTCAAGAAACTTTCTTGTGTTAGAATCAGGATCACATGGCTGACGTAACCCTCATTGGGCCAGGGCTGTTATTTCTCTACACTGAGAAAGAAAAATACCAGAGGGGACAGCTGTGGCTTGAAAAGGTCTTCTTGATATCAAAGCTCCCTTAGCTGGCTATGTCGTGTTTATTCCCCTTCCCCAAGTCCCCTCCATGCCTTCCCCCACACACCGCATGCCTAAATTTAACAAATTTAAGCTTGCAGACTTTCCCAGCACACTAGCTACACAAAAATGAAACTTAGGTCCAGAAAGGCTCTGAAACAATGTCTTACATGGATAAAGGCATGCTCTGTTCTGAATACAAGTATTTAAATTACATAATTACCTTTTCCAGCCTCATCCTTTCTTTCTAACTTTATTCAACTACATATATTTTTTGATCATATTCAGCTCAAGTAAATTTGAATGCTCAGGCCTGTTTCAGCACCTTGATACCATGTCTCTATATCAGTGGTTCTCAGTCAGGGTTGATATTGTACCCCGCTGGGGACACTTGGCAACTTTGGGTGTATGGGTATTGTTGGCATCTGGAAAGCAGAGGCCGGGAATGCTGCTAAACATCCTACAGTGCACAGGACAGCGTCCCCACTGCCAAAAGGAAACATCCAGCCTAAGCATCAGCGGAGGCTGAGAAACGTTGCTCTACACACAGCACTATTGTCACAATGGGACTAAGACTGCTCCCAGGATCTTCAGGTTTCTCTCCGTATTCCGTGGACATCCAAACCACAATTCACATTGTATTAAAATTACTTAATAAAAAAAGTAGAATGGTGGTTGTTGGTGGCTGTGGTGAAGGGGTCGTGGGAGTTAGTGTTTAATGCGGATGGAGTTTCAGAATGGGAAAATGAAAAAGTCCTGGAGATGGACAGTGGGGATGGTCACACAGCAGTGTGAATGTGCTCAATGCCACAGAACTGCACTCTCAGCGATGATGAAGAAGGCGTTTTACGTTACGTATATTTCACTGCAATAAAAATTTGGAAAAATTATATGATTCTCTCAGTAGACAAATTTAAGGACTGGATCCACTCAATTCCTGTGTCTTGAGTACCTAGTTGGGGTCTGGGACGAGAATTCAAATATTGTTCTGATAAGCTTGGGGGTTTTAATCTTGGAGTTGGCTTCTACTTACACCACTTTCTGGAGATTATGGGTAGCAGAGGCTATTTTTTCATAAAGAATCCTCACTGATGAGGTACTGAGGAAGCTCTGACTGATGTCTAGAAACATCAGATTCTTGTTTGAGCCAAACATGGAACAAAGGTCCACCCAGAAAGGAAGCATGTGTTGGTCATTTTTGGACCTACAGGGAAGAGACAAGGGAAGGAATTTACTAAACACTGCTGGAGAGAAAACTAAGATTTGTACATTCTTGTGAAGGTATTTAGGATTGTTCTGGGCATACACCCTTAATAAAAAGTTGGATGACTGAATCATTTAGCTTCACTATCAGATAACTCATTGCCTACAACATATCACTGGAGAAAGACCTTCATAAGCTTCTTGCACAGCATCTGTTAGAATGTTAGAATAAGTCAAAATTATTACCGTATCTTTGATAGAAGATTGAGGGTGATGTACATATCAATAGAGGATATTAGACTCTATGATCATATGTCCATATACACAATATACTCAAGCTAATTTACAACTATATTTGCTGACCTAAAATGATGTCTATAAAAACTTGAGAAAATAGTCTTTAAGTGGTTACATATTCATCATAATACACAGACTTCTCAAGGTATGTTTATTTTGCTCTGGTGGTTACTTCCTGGTGGTAGGATTTGTGTGAGTGATGTGGTTTCCTTATCTTTTTCAATATTGCTTAACTTTTCTATTTACATAGGGGAACTTTGTAATCATAAAAAAAATTTTGATTTTTAGGAAAATGGTGAGGGCACTTGAAACCATGATGTGTCCAAAAGTTAAAATATTTTTAGTAACCGACAAGGGGATAGATACCATGAAAGCTAAGAAATAGTCTACTATCTGAAGGTTTTCATGGAGAAAAAACAAAGGTAAAAATGTGCAAAGAATAAAAGATATTATTAAATATAATAGAGAACAAAATGTAATATACTATTCTGAAGTAGTAGGTATGGTGTCTGGAGATAATGGAGGAGAAATGAAGAGTCTTTGAAGGCAAAAGCTTCATTAGTAGACTTGACTGAACAGCAATACTACGCAGAGTAGACATTTATGATTTAATGTAGGAAAATAAAAGAGAAATCATACAGAACTTAGATTTTCTCAGCTCTAGTGCCCCTGGCTGTTTTATGACTAGGTTATACCATTAGTTTTACTAGTGGTGCCTGCCTTGAAAGACACATCCAACATAAATGGCCTTATTATAAATCTTTAGGCAACAGGAGGAAAAGTTGGTTTCTGCATAGAATTTGTGACTTTTCAAAGAGTATGATTAATATGTTCTGGGGGAAAAAATTAAAAGACTGTGTAGGATTTAGTGTCAGCAGCTATCTTATCAAGATAAAATAATTAAGCCAATAAGTAGAGTACCCCCTCCTTATGACCCTGCTATGGAAAGAAGTGATTTAATCAGAAAACATCTGGTGATTTAACACTACCTTGGGAGTTACAGACCAGCAGTACTCTGGGCCTGCTGTGATGGATAGGGGAAGTGGCAAAAAGCATATGAAAGAAACTTTCACGAAAACTTGAGTTTGCATTACAGACCAGAATTATAATCAAATCTAAAGACATTCAGTTCCTTCTGCTTCTTCTCAGACCATGCAACCAAACCAAGATTAATTAATCACCATTCAACACCAAGGTTAAAAAGAAACAAGGAGAAAAATAGAGATTATTTTGATTTGGGATCTTAGATGGGGTGCGGG
>NW_024355109.1:1498756-1596553 GCF_902729225.1 Pteropus medius
GAGAGAGAGAGAGAGAGAGAGACTGATTAGTTATTGGTGAAATTTCTTTTCCATTCAAAGCATCTCTTAAATAATCCTTCTGCATTTAGATGAGAGAAGGAAAAAATTCAGGATATGGATGAAGGGATAGGGTCTGTAGCCTGCAGGTTATCCATAAGGTAGAGAAATATTCACACCAAGCTATGGCTGATCTTAATGTTTCCTGGCGCTAACTCCAGTTCATGACTCTTTACTGAATGATGAAGAAATATGAGAAAATGTTAAGGAACTCTGTAAAACAGACATCTCCACCTGGAAAGAAACAAAATCATTTTATTTTTGCCCAATAAATATGCATGAAGATTTCAAGGAGTGAGAAAGAGGTGAGTTGGTAAGATGTTGATGTGATGTCGGTATGATGGGGGACATGATCCGTCACCATGAAGTAGCAATTTTGGACTGCAGCCACATGCCTTTGTAAGTCAATATATGTGAGTTCTAATGCCAATCAAGCACACTTTTCTGAGGCCAGTATCTCTATCTCATCGTGGAATATTACATGTTTTCAGTAGCTGCCAGGTTAGAAACCGTATTTGGAAACTCTATAATGAGCTCAGTTGATGTTACTTGAGTATAATTCAAGAATGCCAGATTCAGAACTGACTGGGGCCATCTTATTGTCTGTCTGTCAGTGAGGTGCCCATGAAGAGAACCTCCCTGATAACTAACGGGTGAAGTGTAGCTTTCAGAAACATTGTTGATTCAGCTTCCAAGGACAGATCTTTAATGCTTTTCCAGCAGTCCTGCCCAAAACGAGATGGTCCCTCCATACATCCCTTGAAGTCTACGCCACCCATAGGCAGACTCCAGCAGGCTGAGCCACTTGCAAAAATTGCTCAGCTAAAGTAAAAAGCACACATGACCCAAACAAAGTCTGGTTCTGAAGCCCCCATTCTACATCAGAAATCGTGTCTCCTCCCTCGAACGGTGAGCCAGCAGGAAGAAATTCAGGCAAGAAGAAAATATTAACCTTAAGTCAAGGGGACAGAAGACTGTCCCCTTCTCAGTGGAGCATGGGGTGGGGCTGAAGCTGGGAGAATCCGTAGGGCGAGAAGTGACAGTTCTTACCTCTCCACCAGAGTGTCTGATTCCAATGCCGTGTCACTCTCCAGGAATATCCCCTTTTCTACCTGCAGCAAGATCTTCTGCAAGTTCTGACAGTGCCTGAGGCAGAAGGACGAGTGCACGAGGTCCATTCTAGTCTTCACGCGCAGGGACACCTCCGTGACGTGGTCCATGGCGTCCCTCACGAGCAGCTCCTCCTGAGACTCGTGGAGACAGCGCATCACCTCGCTCAGGTCCATCGTCCAGAAGGGCTCGGACTTCAATAGCTCCTGTGCCACCCCGGTTGTCACCCGGCAGCCGAACGTGGTTTCCAACTCCCCGGCCATCCTCTCGTTCGCGAGGCCGAATAAAAAGCGGGCGACGTGGGCCAGGCCAGGGTTCTTCAGTCTCTCTTCCTTGGAGAGCAGCTCCCGCGCGTCCCTGATGTCACCCCCAAGGCGACCTCTGGCACCCTCGCCGTCATCCTCCAGGATGTAGAACACGGCAGTGAGGAACTGCTGGATGCTGAGGTGGACGAAGGAATAGCAGCCCACGCTGTCCACATCCTTCTGCAGGACCTCCGCATCTAGGAAGGGACGTAGCGCAGCCTCCGTCAGCCCGAGCGCCGCCAGGTCCTCGGCGTCAAACACCGATGTCCGTGCCCACATGCCCCCGGCGGCCAGGAGGCACGCGGCCTGCAGCGGGGCCGGGCAAGGGCGGCCGCCGGAAGCCGGCGTGAACTGGCCGCACAGGAAGTGCAGGAGCAGCGCGGTGGCGGTTCTGCAGGTGGTGGCAGGGTCCTCTCCGTGCTCCAGCTGCAGCTTCAGGCAAGCGCACAGCAACCCGCACACCGCGGGGGCCGCGCCCAGGCGCCACAGGCCGGGGTGGCTCTGCATCAGCGCGAGGGCTCGCAGCGCCTGCCCCTCGTCCTCAAAGTGTTTCAGGATGCTCGCCTTCCTGTCCGGCTCCGACAGTCCCTCAACCTCCACTAGGAGCGGCTGGTCTAGCAGGCGCCGCAGCTCTGGCAGGGCCTCCGGCCGAGTGGTGACCAACAGCGTGGCCTGCGGGGATAGCTGCCTCTTCAGCAAACTCCCTAGGAGGACGGGCGCCGGCTTACGCATGTTCCAGTCGCTGCAAATGTCGTGGATGAGTGACCCCGAGGGCACTCTCAGCTCATCGAAACCATCCACGACGAACAGGAGCTTCTGTGCCGGGGCTCGCGCCTCTGGGCGGGCTTCCTGTGCATCAGGTGTGTTCTTGGAGATCAGCTCTGCGAAAGTGCACGTCCCCTTGCGGTTGAGCTTCTTGCAGCTGAGATAGAAGGCTGGGCTGAGGGTCTTTGCGAGGCTGTCCCGGGTCCAGTCCAGCATCACCTTCTTAGCCAGTGTGGTTTTCCCAACGCCCGCAGGGCCGTGCAGCACCACTGTGTATGGAAATGGCCCTGCAAGCATTTCAGGATTACAGAATGGGATCAGCCTCTCATATCTCTGGGTGACAATGTGGACCTCGTCACTGGCTCCAGGCCAAAAGTTCTTCTTCAATATACTTCTGTATTCATCTTGTTTATCTTCAGTGATGTGAGGTGGGATAGATAGATAGGATATGGCTGGGTTATTCATTAGGAAAAAAGTATTTTGTGTTAAGTAGGAAAGGAAAAACAGGAGGAGTGAGGTTATACAGAATCACCTGACACCAAGCTCACTCCAGGAAGGCATGATACAGACCTGGCTTTCTTCCTTCCAAACCTTCTTTTGCTTCTCCTAGGTTTTTGACATCTTCTCCCTGTACTTTTGTGAGCTCTGAAAAATAGAAATTAAAGTGAGCTTGACACAAATATAGGTTTCCTAGATACAAGATGGAACACTCCTTAGCCATAAAAAAGAATGAAATGTTATCATTTGTGACAACACAATAGCTTGGTGAGGGTCTCAATGTGGTATTATCAAAGTTGTCTGAGCATCTTAAATTGCAAAATGTAAGAGAAACTCTATACAACATAGTCTTGCTTTTTTACAAACTGAATTATGATTCTTTCCAAAGTTCGTTTTCCCCTTATTCTTATGCAGTGAAGAAGGCATTGTCCATGAGACAAACGGTGATTATAAATAGTGGAGAAAATGAGGTTGGAGGGAGACGGAGTCCCCTCAAGTGAAAGGACAGCAAGGAGGGGAATGCTTCTCTTGGCTTATTTCAACATTGGATATTCTAAGACCAGCCTGGCTCTTTGTCTTTTTCTAAATGCTGCTGTATTTCTTACAGGTGTGCACATTTGGGTTCCTCAGTCTGTGTTTTCCCTGAAGAAAAGAGAGGATGTTATGGGCTTGTCATTATACTAGTATTGAAAGTTGTTTGGGAGAGAGTGGGACTTCAAGATGACTCAAGGTCAGAGCTGGGTCTTGATGTTTAAGCCCTGATTACATGGAAAGGATGGTAAGGAGGTACTGGAAATAAAATTAAAGTGATCACATGCCTTTTCTGGCAAGTGACTTCTCATGCAGTTCAGGATACATGATGAAAGGAATGGACACCCACACACTCTTTCTTAAGGTCATCAGGAAACCCTCACGTTTAAACCCTCACCAGGATTAGTTTCCTGGTTTCAGCGAATTAAGTAGCATTGTCCTAGGAAAGATTTTAGGAACAGGGCAGAGGCATAATGGCAGAAGCATTGTTTCAAGCTCGACTTTGCATGGTGAAGGGGCGAGTCTATGGAACTTCTGAAGAGATATGCAGGAAGCAGTTGGATGTAAGCTTCTGAAGTTCAGGAAAAATGCAGGTCAGAAGATACCTTCTCGAAAGGCTTCAGGATATAAAGCACAGTAAGACTTCAAGTGATGGCAACCAGGACCAATATATGCTGAGTGGAAAATGATTGTAAAGAAGCGAGGGAACAGAAGCAACGATATCATAGAAGGTGCCAGTAAGATTTTAAACAAAGAACTGCAAGTTTACTGGGAACAGTTAATGGAATGCCAGCTTTGTGGCTCATGCTGTTCCTTGAAGCATTGCCAAGGGTCATATCTAAGAGACCACCAATTTACAGTTGACATTCAGGCCATCACTTTAGGACATTTAACGTATCTGTGTATCAATAGAGGTAGTTGGATGATCTGGGTTTACATGTGAAAGAGCTTGCCTTCACTTTTCCAGCCATCCCTGGTCAAGCCCAAGATCTATTTTTAAGGATTTTGGTAATATCAAAAGAATGTTGAAAATCATTGACTCAGAAAATCCTTTTGACCAGGAATGTAAATATTTTCTGCTCTGTGGGCCATGCAGTCTGTTGCAGCCACTCACCTCTGCCTTCATAGAGCAAAGGCAGTCACAGGTCATGCAGAAGCGAATGCGGGTGCTCTTTGTATCTTCAAACAAATACAATTTTTTTCACATGTATGGAAATGTGAATTCATAGGATTTCATAGCCTGTAATATATTCTTTTGATTTGGTGTCCCCAGCCATTTAAAAACATAAAAACTGTTCTTGGCTTGTGGAATGATGTCCAAAAGGATATGGCAGGTGGGATTTGGTTTGTGAGCCATGGCTCACCATCCCCTGCTTTCAGTCAGCCTGACATCCAGCTTATCCAGACATTACTCTGATTTCCTGTATAAATACTGCCTCCTTTTACATTTCCATGTCTTACCACTGCCACATGGATGACAGCAGAGGTCTTATATTCCTTTGCCTTCCTAGTGCCTGCCACTGTATCTTGTCCCCAAATTCCAAAATCTCATTTGAAAAAAGAAAAGATCATAGATGAGGTGACTTACCTAATGACAGAGGTTTGTTTTCCTGAAGAGACTTCAAAGCTGCTTCTGAAAAAAGAGGAGATGGAAGAAATTTACCCTTTTTAGAGCCAGGCTATGTGGGGCCATGTGCGTTATTCTTTCTACTACTTTCAAATCTTTAATCTCTAGAGGCCAGTGAGAGGCCAAACCCTCACCTGTCTACTGAAGATGGGGAACATCTGGCTGAAAACAGATTTCTAGCTGGAATAAAACCAGCAACATTTTTAAATTAAAAAAAAACAGGATAGGAAGTAGAGCTGTTTTACATACCCCTTTTTGGGGAGCAAGACAGAGAGAAAATGCAGAACAGTGTTCTCCAAGACAAATACAATGCCTGCCAGAAAAGCAAGCTAGCTATGTAATTTAAAATTTCCTAGTAGTCACATTATAAAAGGTAAAAAGAGGTGCAACTAATTTTCATGATATTTTTAATGTAACTGTATAGAATGTTACCACTTCAATGTATAATCAATATAAGAGTAACGAATGAGATAGTGCACAAAACAATATGTTTAAAAGCTGGTGCATACTTTAGCCTTATATACAGCACATCTGCATTCAAACAAGCCACAGTTCAAGTGCTACTGTATCAGGCAGCAGAGCTCTAAATCACATTCTCAAATTTCAGATACATGTAGGAATCACTTAAGAAGCTTTTAAGAGTTCCATGCCTGGGGGAACCATAGATCAATTAGTTAAATCAGTATCTCCTGTGATAGGTTCGGGACATCAGTATATTTAGAGCTTCCCAGGAAATTACCTAGAACAGTGAAAGTTGAGAACCACTGACCTAAAACATGGTTTGCCACTCAGGGTAATTTTGCCCCCAAGAGGACATTTGGCTGAGTCTAGAGACATTTTTGGTTGTCACCAGTGGGGGAGTGTGCTACTAGCATCTAATGGGTAGAGGTGCTGGGATTCTAGCACAGGGGTATCAGGGCTACTCCTAAATACCCAAGAATGCACAGGGTGTCCCTTCTGTACCCCCAAAGAATCACCCAGTCCCAAATGCTGCTGATCTAAAGGAAGGTAGTGGTTCAAATTTGTGAGTGTGTGTAAGAATATTTATAGACATACTATGTAGGAAGGAAACATTATAAGTAGGAATTGTAATCAAAACAGAGGGTCTACAGCTATGCCACCCTGAACATGCCTGATCTTGTCTGATCTTGGAAGCTAAGCAGGGTCAGGCCTGGTTAGTACTTGGATGGGAGACCACCTAGGAACACCAAATGCTGTAGGCATTAAAAAATAAAATAAAAATAAATCAAAATAGAGGGTACGTAATAATTTAACATCTTGGAGAACATATGAAATAAAGGGATCATGACTATATTTCAGAAAGCCTTGAACAGGAGAATAGAGGTGTGGAGAGGAGCCCAGCATAGGCATACGATACCCAGAAGGCATAGAAATAGCCAGAATATAAGAACCACGAGACTTCATGAAGCTCTAGCATCTGTGTTCAGCCTCTCCAAGGCTCAATGCTATTTCTGTTCCTTCCCCCCTGGGACAGGGTATGGACTCATTTTTACTTACCCCTGAGTTCATCCTTTGCTCTCTGAGACAGATCTGTTCGGTCCATCATGTCGAAGATCTGAATGGCCACCATCTCCACCCAATAGCTGGCACAGTGGTTGGTGAGAATTTCCGCCAGTTGCTTCCCATCTGCCTCATCTACTTCCATCTGGGGGATGTGCTCCAACTCATCTTTGGGACAGAGCATCCTCAACAGAGACTTGAACTTGCTTAGCTCGGCCTGGTCAAGCTGTTGCAGAAGAAGCTGCAGGCTGAAATCCAGCTGTGCAGAAGGGATCATCCTGTTCTACATGTGAGACCTGAGCTTTTGGCATTAAAGGAGAATTAAGGGAAGACATGGGCAGAGATAGCAAATCGGTACTCTCCTCTCAAATGCTTGTTGCTTCTGTGCTGGAGACTGGGATAGTCTCATTCATTGTCTAACCTGGTGCTTTAAGAACAAACTCCCAAATAGAGGTGAAATTCATTCAGAATGCTCTAATGTCTTGGCTTGACACAATGGCTCACATTTTTTTTTTATAATATGAAAGTATTTATTATCAGCAATATTCATTTTTCATTTTTATGGAAATACAATAGAAAATTAGTTGCTTGTATTTACACTGTACAATTCAATGAGTTTTTTTCCAATTATAGTTGGTATACGATAATAGTTTCAGTTATATAGCATATTGATCAAAGATCCACATAACTTGCAAAGTGATCACCCCACTAAATCTAGTACCCTCTTCCACCTTACATATTTATTACAACATTATTAATCATCTTCTCCATGGTACACTCTACATCTCCATGTCTATTCTATCCATTTGTACCTCTTAATCCCTTTGCCCTATTTTTCTCCCCAACCCCCATCCCATCTAGTATCCCTCTAAATATTCCATCTCTATGAGTTTATTTCTACTTTTGTTGTTGTTGTTGTTGACTTTATTAATTAGATTCTACATGTACGTGAAATCATGTGATATTTGTCTTTATCAACCCATTTCGTTCAGCGCAATATCCTCTAGGTCCATCAAAGCAGTATCTTTTTCATCCCCTTCCTTTTAGTCTATGTGTGTCTTTTAATCTGAAGTTAGTCTCTTGTAGGCAGCATATGTAGAGATCTTGTTTTCTTGTCCATTCAGCCACTCTTATCTTTTTGTTGGAGCACTTAATCCTTTTCCATTTGAGGTAGTTGTTGATAGGAATGTAGTTGTTACCATTCTTTATTCTTGTTTTTGATACATGTTTTTTCTTCTTAAAATGTCTCTCCAACATTTCCTGTAATACTGGCTTAGTGTTGATAAATTCCTTTAGATTATTTTTGTCTGGGAAGCTCTTTATCTTTCTTTCAACTCTAAATAATAGCTTTGCTGGATAAAGTATTCTTGGCTGTAGATCCTGGGTTTTCATCATGTTGAATATTTTGTGCCAAGCCCTTTTGTCCTGCAAGGTTTCTTTTGAGAAATAAGCTACCAATTTTATGGGTGCTCCCTTGTAGGTAACTGCTTTTCTCTTGCTGCTTTTAAGATTCTGTCTTTGTATTTAACCTTTTGCATTTTAATTACCATGTGTCTTGGTGTGGGCCTCTTTGGGTTCCTGGTTTTTGGGACTCTCTGAGCTTCCTGGGGTTGTATGTTTATTTCCTTCACCAGGTAGGGGGAGTTTTCCATTATTATTTCTTCAAATAGCTGTTCAGCATCTTGTTTTCCTTCAGGTACCCCTATTACATGAATATTTTTTACCTTTAATAGTATCCCCTTGGCTCCTTAAATTATTTAGTCTTAGCTTTTTTCTTGCTATTCTGATTGAGTGTCCTTGGCTTTCCCATCATCTAATAGGTCATTTGATCCTCTTCTTTATTCAATTTGTTTATTCCATTTAATATACTTCTCATCTCAGTGTGTTCTTCATTTCAGATTGGGTCCCTTTTATAATTTCCATTTCCATTTTTATTTTTTTATCTCTTTGTTGAAGTTCTCACTGAATTAATCTATACTTCCCCTAAGTTCATGGAGCATCTTTATAACTGTGTTTTGAACTCTGCATCTGTTAGATTGTTTGACTCTATTATTTCTGGATCTCTGTTCTGTTCTCTCATATGGTTTCTGCTTCTTTGTCTTCCCGTTTTGGCTGCCTTTCTGTGTCTCTTTCTATGTACTAAGCAAAGCTCCTAAGTCTCTTGGTCTTATTAGTATGGCTTTGTGTAGTAGGTGTCCAGTGGCACAGGCCTGAGAAGGGTTTGGCTGCAGGCCAAATTTAGCCCTAGCCTGTGCCCCTCTGGGGCCACCTGTTAAGATTCAGCAAGCAGGGAAGATGGTGGACTAGATAAAAGCAGAGTTTGTCTCCTCCCAGGTCCACATTGACATTACAACCAAATTATAAAATAATCAACATGGAGAATCACCTGAAGTCCAGTTGATCATAACACCTATGTCTGATAATATAAAGGAGCCACATCGAAGCTGGTAGGAGGGGCAAAGTTGCAAATCAAGCTGGACCCGTACCCTTGGGTAGTGGAGAACCACCAGGAGGGAGAGTGAGGCTGCAGAGCCTCTCTTGAAGAAGGCGGGGGGTCCTGGTTTCATATGGGGGCTCCCCAGCCCAGAATCCTAGCCCAGGGAAGAGGAGATTTCAATAACTCTGACCATAGAAACCAGAGGGGATTCCGGCTGTCTGGGTGAGATGAAGGAGACTGAATCCCTAGACGTCCCTTTGAAGGACCTGCGCACAGGCTTTCTGACCTGTGGACACTCACCTGGGACACCAGTGGTGGGTCAGAGGCTAGTGTGGGATTCATTCTGAGAAATTCTGCATTACCTGGTGTCAGAATGACGGCTGGAAGGGCAGCCACCATTGTGCCTTAGTCGGGCTCCCCTACAGGGTAATGTACAGACCATGCCAGCTTGACTGTGCAGACTCCTCCCACAGAGCCATTAGGAAGCGCTGGTCAGAGGGGATCAACCCGCCCCAACCAACCTTCAGATTGCCTGGGGCATCTGTTGCTGGATGGATACCATGCCCTGCTCTGATTCAGGGCCAAGCATTCCCAGGGGGTGGCCAGTACTGTAAGTGGAGTTTCCAATCCCAGGACAGCTGCCAGTGTTGTACATTTCCATTCCAAGTGAGTGACCAGATCTGAGAGCCGCATTTCCGAGATAGGGTCAGGCAGATCACTGCTGCCAACATGAACTTGGGCAGATATCGGGGACCTGTGGGCCAACCCAGACAGCAGTTGGTCTTGCTATGATCTGGGACTTCTTAGGAAACTCATGAACAGTTACCAAAGTTGCAGCAAGACTGAGGCTGTGTTGATCTGACTGCTATTGTCTCTTTGAAACTCCACCCCACCCTACCCACAAATTGCCCCATGTGGCCCATTGTCATTGAACTGCCACAGCCCAGCCCCTCCCTAAACTCTCAATCCACACAGGCAACAAGCTTTGGCTGGCACAGGGTGGGCACTGCATGGAAATCAACGGCAGGCAGATCTTTGCTGTCTGCAAGAGTTGCAATATTGTGTCCAGGGAGCACAGGGGTCTATGGGACTGCCCCAGACAGCAGCTAGTCTCACTGTGATTTGTATCTACAGTGGAAATGCCCAGGCACAGGAGTTGCAGCAAAAGTGAGCCTGTATTGGCCAGATGGCCTTTGTCCCCCTGAGATCCCGCTTCACTCAAGCCACAAAATGTCTGCAGCCCATTGACAAGCAGCCTCTTGTGCCCTGCTTGGCTCTGGGGTTATGCAGTCCGCGCAGGCAACAGACCTTGGCTAGCACAGTGAGCACATTTCAAGGAAAATGGTTGTGGACAGATCACTGCTGCCTATATGAGCTGTAATATCTCTTGAGGGGATTGCAGGGGTCTGTGTTGGCCCAATGGCCTTCGACTCCCTGAACTCTTGTCTCATCCAATACACAAAGTGCCCGCTGCACACTGACAGGCAGCTGCCTCTGACCTGGGGTAGCGCATTTAAGCCCAGGGTGGGCAGCAATTTGACCTTGCTACGAGTGGAAACTTATACAGGGAGCCACAGAAACAGTGTTGGCATGTAAACTGATGCTGCAATGACAGGGGGAAATTTACTCAGTAGACCCAGGAGACTCCCAGGGTCCCTGTGCCACTCAACATGCATGTCACCCAGAGGCTCATTCAGTTTCAGAGACTTACAGGCAACTGACAGGCAGTGTCAGGCCTTGAGGAGCACTGTTCCCTCTGCTAAACTGCCTTAGGTCAGAGAAGGGGGATAACGGACCACTGCCTACAGCATTGTCTCTTCCACTTACCTACAGATACAGCATAGCCAACAACCATCTATGGATTGCTATGTAGTCCTCACCGGGTAGCCCCGAGCAATCAAAAGCAGCAACTGACCTTGGCCTATGGGGGTGCCCCTCCCAAGGGGCCACAAAACCAATGCATCTGGAGGCTGGCACCAGACCACAACAGAGCAACACCTGACTAGTCCCATTAGTGATACACACAAAGGGTGGTTGCAACAAGTACACAAGCCTGCTAGGGCAAATCCCACTCAGTGGGGTCAGCCCCCATACTACAATTCTTACCCTGTGGGTGCAGTCAATTCGCACAATTAGTCAGCCTGAGCGTTAATCTCATCCACTGATAGTACTAACAACAATAAAGGCTTGGCAACAACAGGAGATCACGCACAGCCCACACAAAGATCATGTCCAGAGCCTCGGCATAAGGGATCAGGGAGAGTGTGCCACTGGGTCACACAGTACACCTACCACATTAGGCCATCTGGCCAAGGCTGAGAGATGAAACAAATATTCCTGATACATAGAAGCGAACACAGAGAGGCTAATAAAATGAGAAAACAAAGGAACATGCAACAAATGAAACAATGGGAGAAAACTCCAAAAAATGAGCTAAATGAAATGGAGGCAAGCAACCTACCAGAGACAGAGTTCAAAATAATGGTTATAAGAGTGCTCAATGAACTTATGGGGAGAATGGATGAGCACAATGAGAACCTCAACAGAGAGATAGTAAGCATAAAAAAGACATAGAAACCATAAAAAGAACCAGACAGAAATGAAGAATACAATAACTGAAATGAAGAATACATTGGAAGGATTCAACAGTCGATTGGATGAAGCAGAAGACTGAATCAGCGAATTAGAAGACAAGGTAGCAGAATGCACCCAATCAGAACAACAAAAAGAAAAAAGAATTAAAAAACATGAGGATAGTTTAAGAGATCTCTGGGACAACATGAAGCAAAAAAAATCCAGATCATAGAAGCACCTGAAGAGGAAGAGAGAGAGCAAAGGATTGAGAATCTATTTGAAGAAATAATGACAAAAAACATCTTTAACCTGGCAAAGGAATTAGACTTACAAGTTCAGGAAGCACAAAGAGTCCCAAACAAGAGGAACTCAAACAGACCTACACCAAGACACATCATAATTAAAATGCCAAAGGTCAAAGACAAAGAGAGAATCTTAAAAGCAGCAAGAGAAAGGAAGCTAGTTACTTATAAGGGTACCCCCATAAGAATGTCTGCTGCTCTTTCAATGGAAATTTTGCAGGCCAGAAGGGAATGGCAAGACATATTCAAAGTTATGAAATATTCAAGAATTGAATATTTCAAGAATTTACAACCACGAATACTCTATCCAGCAAGGCTTTCAATTAAAATAGAAGGCGAGATAAAGAGCTTCCCAGACAGGAAAAAGCTTAAGGAATTTGTCCCCAACAAGCCAGCATTACAAGAAATGTTAAAGTGTCTTCTGTAAAAAGAGAAAGGGTAAAAAAAGAAAATAGAAATAACAAATATGAGTAATAAAATGGCAGCAACAATGTACCTGTCAATAATCACTTTAAATGTAAACGGATTAAATGCTCCAATCAAAAGACATAGGGTAACCGAATGGATAAGAAAACAAGACTCATGCATATGCTGTCTACAAGATACCAACTTCAGGTCAAATGACACTCACAGACTGAAAGTAAAGGGATGGAAAAAGATATTTCACACAAACAGAACTGAAAAAAAGCCTGGTAGTGATACTTATATCAGATAAAATAGACTTTAAAACAAAGGCTATAATAAGAGACAAAAAAGGGCGTTACATAATGATAAAGGGATTGATAAATCAAGAGGACATAACCCTCATAAACATATGCACCCAACATAGGAGCACCTACATACATAAAGCAATTATTGACTGACATAAAAGGAGAGATCAATAATATACTCATGGTAGGAGATTTTAACACCGCATTGACACCAATGGACAGATCTTCCAGGCAAAGAATCAACAAGGAAACAATGGGCCTAAAAGACACACTAGAACAGATGGATTTAATAGATATTTTCAGAGTATTTTACCCCAAAGCAGCAAGATATATATACTTTTCAAGTGCACATGGAACATTTTCAAGGATACACTGCATGTTAGGACACAAATCAAGTCACAATAAGTTTAAGAAGATTGAAATCATATCAACCATCTTCTCTGATCACAGTAGTATGAAACTAGTTTTCAACTACAAGAAAAAAAAATCTGGAAAATACACAAACACATGGAGGCTAAATAACACGCTACTAAACAATGAATGGGTTATTAATGAGATCAAGGAAGAAATCAAAAGATACCTAGAGACAAATGAAGAAAATGAAAACACAATGACTCAAAATTTATGGGACACAGCGAAAGCAGTCCTAAGAGGGAAATTCGTAGCTATACAGGCCTACCTCAAGAAACAAGAAAAAGCTCAAATAAACAATCTAACTTTACGATTAAAAGAACTAGAAAAAGAACAGCAAACAAAGCCCAAAGTGAATAGAGGAAGGAAATGAAAAAGATCAGAGCGGAAATAAATGAAATAGAGTCTAGAAAAACAATACAAAAGATGAATGAGCTCAAGAGCTGGTTCTTTGAAAGGATAAACAAAATTGACAGACCCTTAGCCAGACTCATCAAGGAAGAAAGAGAGAGGACTCAAATAAATAAATTCAGAAATGGAAGAAGAGAAATAACCACGGACTCCACAGAAATACCATGGATCATAAGAAAATGCTATGAGCAATTATATGCCAACAAATTGGACAATCTGGAAGACATGGTCACATTCCTAGAAACATACAGTCTCCCAAGACTGAGTCAAGAAGAAACAGAAAATCTGAACTGACCGATTACCACCGATGAAATGGAATCAGTAATCAAAAACCTCCCCCAAAACAAAAGTCCTGGACCAGGTGGCTTCATAAGAGAATTTTACCAAACCTTCAAAGAAGAATTATCACCTATTCTTCTCAAACTATTCCAAAAAATTCAAGAAGAGGGAAGGCTCTTTAACACCTTTTGTGAGGCCAGTATTATCTTGATTCCAAAACCAGACATCTTATGAACATCGATACAATTATCTTCAACGAAATACTAGCAAACCGAATTCAGCAATACATTAAAAATGTCATACACCATGATCAAGTTGGATTTATTCCTGCGAAACAAGGTTGGTTCAATATCAGCAAATCAATTAATGTGATGCATCACTTTAACAAATTGAAAGATAAAAACCATATGATCATATCAATAGATGCGGAAAAAGTGTTCGACAAAATCCAGCATCCATTCATGATAAAAACTCTCAGCAAAGTGGGAATAGAGGGAACTTACCTCAACATAATAAAAGCCATATATGACAAATCACGATAGTCAATGGGAAAAGGCTAAAAGCATTTTCCTTAAGATCAGGAAGACGACACGGATGCCCACTTTGACCACTCCTCTTCAACATCGTATTGGAAGTCTTAGTCACAGCAATAAGACAAGAAAGAGTAATAAAAGGCATCCAAATCGGAAAAGAAGAAGTAAAACTCGTTATTTGCCCATGACATGATACTATATATAGGGAACCCTAAAGATTCCACCAAAAAACCTGTTAGAACTGATCAATGAATTCAATACAGTAGCGGGTTACAAAATAAATATTCAGAAGTCAGTGGCATTTTTGTACATCAACGATGAACTTTCAGAAAGAGAAATTAAGAAAATAACCCCATTTACAATTGTTTTGAAAACTATGAAATACCTAGGAATCAAATTAACCAAGAAGGTAGAAAACCTGTTTTCAGAAAATTATAAGTCACTGATAAAAGAAATTGAAGAAGACTCAAATAAATGGAAGCATATACTCTGTTCATGGGTAGGAAGACTCAACATCGTTAAAATGGCCATACTACTCAAAGCAATCTATAGATTCAATGCGATCCCTATCAAAATACCAATGACACTTTTCAGAGAGCTAGACCAAATAATCCTATAACTTATGTGGAGCCATAAAAAACCCCGAATAGCCACGGGAATCTTGAGAAAGAAGAACGAAGTTGGGGTATCACACTACCTGATATCAAACTATACTACAAGGCTACAGTCATCAAAACAGCATGGTACTGGCATAAAAACAGATACATTGATCAATGGAACAGAATAGAAAGCCCCGAAATAAATCCACGCCTATAAGCTCACTTAATATATGACAAAGGAGGTAAGAATATACAATGGGGTAAAGATAGTCTCTTCAATAAATGGTGTTGGGAAAATTGGACAGATATATGGAAGAAAAAGAAGTCAGACCATCTTCTTACACCATATACAAGAATAGACTCAAAATGGAATAAAGACTTAAATATAAGACCCGAAACCATAAAACTTTTAGGAGAAAACATAGGTGGTAAACCCTCTGATATTACTAACAGGAATTTCTTTTCAAATATATCTCCTCAAGCAAGTGAAACAAAAGAAAAACAAACGGGACTACAACAAACCAAAAAGTTTTTGTACAGCAAAGGAAACCATCAACAAAACAAAAAGACAACCAATTGACTGGGAGAAGATATTTGCTGATGATACATCTGATAAGGAGTTAATATCCAATATATATAAAGAACTTATACAACTCAACAAGAAAAAAACAAATAACCCAATTATAAAATGGGCAGAAGACCTGAACAGATATTTCCCCAAAGAGGAAATACAGATGGCCAATAGACATATGAAAAGATGCTCAAGGTTGCTAATCATCAGATAAATGCAAATTAAAAACACAATGAAATATCAGCTCACATTTGTCAGAATGGCTATCATCAATACAACAGAAAACAAATGTCGGTGAGGATGTGGAGAAGAGGGAACCCTCACACATTGTTGGTCGGATTGCAAATTGGTACAGCTGCTGTGGAAAACAGTACGGAGGTTTTTCAAAAAATTAAAAATGGATCTACCTTTTGACTCAGCAATTGCACTTCTGGGTATTTATCCAAAGAAAAACAAAACAATAATTCGTAAAGATCTGTGCACCCCAATATTCATGGCAGCACAATTTACAATAGCCAAGGTATGGAAGCAACCTAAATGGCCATCAACAGACGATTGGATAAAGAAGTTATGGTTCATATATACAATGGAATATTACCCAGCCATTAAAAAAATGAAATTCTATCATTTGCAATGACATGAGTGGACCTAGAGGTTCTTATGCTGAGTGAAATATACCAGACAGAGAAAGATAAATACCATATGATTTCACTTATATGAGAAATCTAAGGAACAAAAAGAATAAACTAATCAAAAACAGACTCACAAATATAATGGACAATTTTGTGATGGACAGAGGGGATGAGTGTGGAGGGCTGGGAGAATTGGGTGAAGTGTTAAAGAAGTACAAATTAGTAGTTGATACTTGGTCAGGGGAATTGTGAGCACGGCATAGGGAATGCAGGTAGCATTAATATGATGATTAGGTAGAAGGCCAGGGTAGGGAGGGAGCAATTGGGGGGATCGTTTTAGGAACTATATAGATGTCTAACTAATGTACTGTATACTTGAAACTAATTTAAATAAATAAATTTTAAAAAATTAAAAAGAAAAGATTCAACAAGCAATCCACAGATGCTGTGCTTATAGTTGCCTCAAAGGGCCACACCAGAAACCGAGGCCAGCTGCCACCAGTGTGAGTCTAGGCGCTGCTTGGCAAGGAGCACCTGACTCACCCAGGATACAACTGGATGTGGCTTGAGTAGGACCACAAGTTGGGAGAGGCAGAGTTTCAGGGAATTCTCTGGGCGGAGCGACCTGTTATCCAGTTTGGTGACGTCTCTGCTATGGCGGTGCTGATTCTGGCACTGGGAGTGGGGAGAGCTCAACAGAGGAATGATGGATACTGTCATCACTTCTGGACAGAGTGAGTCTTACCTTGGCCCTTACTCCGATAACTCAGTGTTCCCCCTGTAAGTCCTTGCACAGCCCAATTGGCATTGGTGCTCAGAGCAAGCAGGTCCGTCACTGTGAAAGTCCGCTTGTGGACACCACCCCTTTAAGTGGTGTCTGCAGCAGCCACTATTGCTGCTTTTGCACCTGTTTCACTCAGTCGGGACTGGGCAGCTTCACATCCTACCTTCTGCCGTTGCAGAGTGATCTCTTAGATTTCTCCCTAGTTGTATGGCTTGTTCATCTAGATCCCAGGCAATTTTTCCTTGCTCTTTGCTTCTTGTTTCTGCCACAACTTTGATTTGGTTGCCAGAAGGATGAACAGAGCCTCTATCATCTACATCATTTTTTTCTGGTCCCCCAGTGGCTCACATTTTGAGAACCCGGGACCCTTTTGAGAAGATGCAGATCCCCGAGGGTAGGTAAGAAGTCCATGCTTATGAGCTCCTGTCACTAGCAGGTTATCTATTAGTACAAATAAGCTAATGAGACCTATTGCTTTTAGCTTACAATAGCAACTCGACATGTAGTTATCTGAGGATGTTTATGGAGCTTGACCACTAAATGATGTTGAGTTGGAAATATTTTAACAGATAGATACTCACTGTGCAGCTGAGTAGTGTGTCTTCTCAATTTACTGTTTCTTAAAAAAGAGTCATCTAACCTCAACAGATCTGCATTTGGAATCCTATGCATTTAACAGTTGAGTGTTTGAGCCAAGGGTCCCAAGTCTGAATTTCCAGTTGTAAAACAGGTATGCCATCACCCACCTCATTCAGTGGCTGTGGGCATTTTTTTTCCCCAAATAAAAGTTCCCATTGGATATCAGGAACAATTTTAGAACTGAAGAGACAGTTGTAAAGAAGGGTAAGAGCCCTTCCCCCTTAGAATTCACAGTCAATTTGAGCACACATATGGTGGGGTAGGGAGAAGCAGACATTTCACCAATAAACTCAAATGGGAGCAAACATTAAACTAGGAAGACAAGATGTTATAAAGAAGAGTTGTTTTGCATCACATAACCATGGACATTTTCTCAGAGGAATTATCATTTCAACAGAAAACATGAGAATTAGGGGCCACCAGCTGTGGGAGTTTGTGGGGGATAAAAATTTTAAGCAGAGCGGATAACCAGTGTCAAGGTCCTGGGCTGAAATGCATTTGGTGCGTTTGAGGCAAAGAACAGGGTGTGTATTGGCCTCTGTAGAAGGACACAAGATCAGACCCATAACCTAGGATCAAACAGCTTATTCTGAAGTCAGTTGCATGTTATATTAGGATTTTTAAATTTGATTATGAGTAGAGCAGGAAGTTGGGCCAAGATTTCCAGTGGGATCCACATGATCTGATCTATATTCAGAAGTACTTTTTCTCACTGCTCAGGGAGAACAGAGAGTCACAGAAAGGAGTGGGCAAAAAAATTTTTTTTCATGACACTTGTTGAAGACGCTAAGAAAGACTATTGGAGAGGGTCTCCTGCAACAGGGGTTTTGAAGTAGAAAAGAGGGATCCAGCTTAATTCCAAATACAATAAAGACAAGTGGAGATTAATAGCCAAAGGGGAAAGTAGGGGGGAGGCAGTCAGCGAGTGGAAAATTACTAAGAGGAAATGTAAAGGCTAGAGGGATTCTTGCTAGGTCCACTCAGCAGGATTCTTGCTGATGGCAGTGGGGAGATCAGATATCACCTTGGGGTAGGGAATTTGATCAGATATTGAGGATCAGATATGAGGGTGGGAGATTTTTGCCAAACTGACTCAGCAAAATTCTTGCTCAAACTGAACTAAGTGGGTTAAGGAGAGAGCTCAAGGACAAGGTCCAGTGAAAATGAGGACTCAAGATGCTGACGCCAGTTCAGTCAAGGAGGGTGTATTTGTCAGTGCCTCCTCAGGATACTGAGTTCTTCCAGGTGACAATGGGGTCAGGTAACACTCTGAGAGGCCTTGCCAGGTACCAGGCACTGCACCCGGTCAGCCTTTAGACCTGGCTTATTTAACCCTTACAACATTCCCAAGTGTTATAGTCTCCTTGTTTTAGATATTGATACTGAGGCACCTGAGAAGTTAGATCACCCAAGTCTACATGGCCACAGAGTGGCAGAACCAAACTCTGAGCTAGGTATAATAAATAGCTCCAGAATCTGTGTTTTAGTTAATTACTTTGCTATGATGGTAGTTTGATCCTGGGGGTAGTTGTGGAGAACTAATTGAATCCAGGTTATATTTTTTGAGAGAAATCAGTAGTTTTGATTGAGTGGACATGGAGGGAAGGAAGGGAAGAACTAATGAGAATATAAACAAGCACCCATGATACAGGCACCCATTTGAACTGGATTCCTTCTACCTCTGGCTGCTTGGGATTCCTTGGGATACCTTTCCCAGTGAGAAAGAGGTTGAGTTTAGGGTTAGGGTCAAGTACAGGCAGGCCCCTCTGCCGTGTCTCTGGGGTAAATGTCCACTCTGCTCCCTTCTTAACTTTGTCACCAACTCTAAAATCCTTAACTACATTTTTCCTGAGAGTGGTCCTAGGACTTTGCTGGTCAATGAGATTAGCCAAAGTCTTTTCCTGGTGAGGTTTTTGAAGATGCTATCACTGTCCTGATAAAAACAGGCAGAGAAAGAGTCCAGTTCCCTTTGACCTTTGTCCTTTCACCTGGCCTGGCATGCAGAGATGATACCTACAATTGTGAAGGTAAAGCCCCTTGATAAAGGCAGCAGAGCTTCAAGAGGGAAACCCGATCTCCGTGGGGTTAGGCTGCTGCCTTTAAGGATACTCCAGACCTCGATGTGAGATAAAGTCATCTGAAGCTTCCCCTATATCTGAGATCTCAGGTTTCAACATACTACTGAGAACAGAACATTGCCATCCCAACTTGCACACGCACCAACCCTGCTCGGCCACATACCTAGTAGTTCTATTTGTACTGGGGTTTGAGACAAATCTCCTTGACCACTCAACATTTTTTTTCCCCCACGTAAGCATGTATGTTTTCCATTTTTTCTCAAACTAACATAACATAAAATTAACCATCATCCATTTTAAGTGAAGTGTTCGGTGGCATTTCATACATTAACAATGTCGTGCAACCATCACCTCTGTATACTTCCAGACATTTCGTCACCCCAAAAGGAGGCCCCCACACCCATTAAGCAGTCACTCCCTACTCTTTCCTCTTCTCAGCCTCTGGCAACCACCAATCTGCTTTCTTATTCTGGAAATTTCACATAAATGGAGTCTCCATTATATACAAAAGCTAACTCAAAATGGACCAAAGACCTAAATGTAAGAGGAAAAACCACCTAACATTTTAAGATAGTCATGAGCCAATTAACATTTTAAGCAGGCTTAAGAGAAAGGACGTTTTCTAATGAGCATTTCTTCTCATATTAACAGAAGCAACTGTTACTTTCCCTTCGTCAAAAGGCAAAAGACCACTGCTTGGGATCCTCGGTGCCTTGATATTTTTTTCTTATTTGCGGAGTTCCCTCTTGGACCTATGATCTCCACGAATCTTCAGGTCACATTTACTAGCAGATTTCATATTTCTTCTTCTTTTTCTTCTTCCTCTTCTTCTTCTTCTGCTTTTTTTTTTTTTTTTTTTTACAGAGACTACCTTATCCCCAGTGCCATTTATATGCTAGTCAGGTGTTACCCATATAATTTAGCCCTTGTTGAAAGAGTTGTGCGAGGTCTTTTATAAGAATGATCTTTTAAAACACAGAAGAGAAATTTAGAGAGATTGAGTGAAGGCCCATTCTCATCCAGCTGTGAAGTGTCAAAGCCAGTAGCCT
Source organism: Pteropus medius (assembly GCF_902729225.1). Lineage (NCBI taxonomy): Eukaryota > Metazoa > Chordata > Mammalia > Chiroptera > Pteropodidae > Pteropus > Pteropus medius. The sequence continues at coordinate 1,519,180 of NW_024355109.1, forward strand.
AACCAAAGCTGTCCTGTTTCAGAACCTGTGATCTCAATTCTTCTGCTAATTTATTCAAATAGATACCATCCTAACATTCCCAGTCATCATATGCAAAAATAAGGACTTTTCAGAAGAGAAAAGTCAACTAATTAAACACAGAATAAAGTATTCTGTTAAGTAAAATGTGTCAAAACCTGATGGGTTTTCAAGGCTGGTGATCATTATACAATACAATATTGTATAATTACAGTGGAAAAGAGAGAAGTCATACATGCTATGTGCTTACAATTGCAGCAATGAAAAGAATCTTACGTCGAAATAGTATATATACACCCAAACGTTCAGTGGTTGTATTTTACATTGCAATGCAACAGCAGATTCTTACTACTAATCTTAACCTCGCTGTCTTTAATTAGCATGCATTTTATTTGTATGAGGACACAGTTAATAGGAAAATGATTCAGCTATATTATGGAGACCTGTCAGGGGAAGACCAAAACTATTCCTTGTATTTAGCAGACAAAATCTTAAGAGCAAGTTCAGGAGAACGATAGGATGAGAAGCTGGATTGAGAAGGTCAGAAACACACATGAGGTGTCTTTACTTGGAGGCCTAGGTGCAAAATGCTACTTCTAGGAACTTGGCTAATAAGAGAGAAATTAGAGATTAGATGCCAGCTTCATAGGGCAACACATTAGCCCACTGATTATCTGAGGGTAACATTACCCTTAACACTTTGTGAATAGCATGAGTTGTTTACACACAAAACATGTTATTCTACATTGTTCTTGTTTGTGCTAAGTTAATCCAATTTACATTCATATTCCAGTGACTTAGGAAACTGAAATTCAGCAAGAGAAAAAAAAAGCTGTTCAAAGTTATAGAAGGAGTCATTGGCACACGCCCCCACCCCCGACAAGACCTTTTCACCTCTGCACAATGGGGATTTGACTGGAAACCTCTGCAATCCTTCAAATACTTCACATCCAAACATTCAAAGAAAGGGAGGAGGTATTTTTATTGTGGAGATGTAACAGTGGAATGAAAACAGAGAAATGGAGTAAAGAAGTGAAAAAGCAGGAAAGTTACTCACCTCTCCAACACCTGGACCTACTCTCTGGCTCTGAGTGCTGCAGGTTTGGAAAAGCTCCTACAAAAACTTCCTCTTTCTGCCCAAGCTCCGTGATTGGCCCCGAGACGCAATCCTATTGCCGAGAACGTTCTGCATCCGTGATTACTCATAGGTGGAGACCGTTTCCTCATTTTGAGCATCATAGCCCCCTAGATCAGCCATTCTTGACCCTGGCTGCATGTTAAACTCACTTGTTCAAAGCATCATTTCAAAGTATCAGTGCCCAGACATTCTGATTTATAGGTCAGGTGGGGGCTGCTCAGGTATTGAGGTTCTTTAAAGATGCCCAGATGATTGTAATTGCAGCCAAACTTGGGAAACACTGCTTAGAACCTTCAGCTGTGATTAGCTGCCTCTTTCTGTCATTTAAAAAAATCTATCCACATTTTCTTTACGTATAAGTGACACATTAAATACAAGGGGGCCATCAAGAACCAAGTTAATCGGTTTTACGCTGACATTAATTTTTGCAGATGTATAAATACGACTTCAAAATTTTGAATTATAAGGTTCTTTTCATATTTTAGAACGAATATATCTATATCTACACCTCTCGCATCTATCTGTTCAAACTTGAAGAGTCTCTAGAACAACACAATATACTATACAATAAAATGAATAAAATAAAATAGCTTAATACAATAAAATAATTTAATACAGAGTCCGGAGAGGAATCATGAAGTGTCAGTAGTTAGAAAATAGTCACGGGGATTTAAAGTACAACACAGGGAACATAGTCAATAATATTGTGATAACTATGTATAGTGCCAAGTAGGGGCTAGACTAATTGGCGGGTCACTTTATAAATTACATAAATGTCTAACCACTATGCTGTACACCAGAAACTAATAAAAATAATATTGAATGTCAACTGTAATTGCAAAAAATGCAAATACAAAAAAATATAAAAATGATTTAATACAATAAGCATGTAATATAAGCCACATATGTAATTTTTATTTATTTTTATTTATTAATTTTTTATTATGGTGATATTGGTTAATGAAATCCAGTAAATTTCAGGTGTACAATTTAACAGTAAGGTGTACACACACACACACACACACACACACACACATTACATTGTGTGTTCACTGCCCATAGTTAGATTTCTTTCTGTCATCACATATTTGACCCCTTTTACCCCATCTACCTGCCCCCCACTCTGGTAATCACTAGTCTATTGTCCGTATCCATAAGTCTATGCTTGTTTGTCCTGTTTGTTTGTTGCTTTTAGGTTTATATCTCACATATAAGTGGTATCATGTGGTTTTCAACTTTTTCTGTCTGGCTTATTTCGCATAGTACGATTATCGCAAGGTCCATCCATGTTGTCACAAATGGCAGTATTTCATCTCTTCTTATGGTTGAGTAATATTCCATTGTATATATGTACCACAGCTTCTGTAATTTTAAATATTCTAATAACCACATGAAACAAGGAAAAGGAACCAGGTAAAATTAATTTTTACATTAGATTGAATCAACATATCCAAAATATTATATCAACCTTTAGTCAATATAAAATAATTTTTTATTTTTAAAAATACTTTTATTTTATATTTGACTTTTGTCATAATGGCTTCAAAATTTGGTCTGTATTTCACACTTATGACACATTTCAGTTTAGATTAGTCATAGTTCTGGTATTCAGTAGCCACGTGTGGTTAATGTCCATCAATGGGTTAAGTCTAGAGCTGAAGACAGGAAAGTGACTTCTGACTCTTAAAGAGAGGAAGGTCAGGAGACCCAAAGAATTGGTCTCCTGGCATAGGGTTATTTCTCTGAGACTTTATCTATCTGTCTGTCTGTCTATCTATCTATCTACCTAGCTATCAATCTATCATCTATTATTTATCTATCTATCATCTACTTTTCTATTATCTATCTATCTATCTATCTATCTATCTATCTATCTATCTATCATCTATCATATATCATCTCTCAAGAATTTCTTAGTAAGAGGAAGATAAGCCATCAGCCCTCAGACCTGATAATCAGCCCACCAAACCTGCCTTCCAGGTCATAATACTCAGAGATGGACGTTGATCCCTTGAACCTTTCTAGGCTGTGCAAACTTGGTCAAGTTTCTTAACCTCTGTGCTTTAGTTTCCTTATTTGTAAGATGGAGATAACAATAGCACCTGCCTCATAGAATAAGAGTATTTTAAGTGAGTTACTACTTGTAATGGATTTGAACAGTATATGAAAGCAAGAAACTATTATAAATAAATTCTGATTAAAGATAAATATTTTCCCTCAGGTAAGATGAGAGGATGGCAGGGTCCTACTGAAAAAAAAAATCAGGCAAACTAAAGAAAAAGAAAGGAGGTAAATTTATTTTTCTTTACTCAGTAATGACTGGCCACCGGGATGATTAGTATATTCTCAATAGAACAAGGAAGACAAAGAATGAATTTGACGCATCCACCCAGATATATATAGAGAGATATATAGAGGTTTATAGAGAGATATATCTCTCTATATATTCAAATTCAATGAATTTGAAAGGAAATAGGTAATGGGTCTGTTTTCAGAGCACTATTTCATAAACTCAGGAATATTCAGCTTCTGAGACATTTTTATTTTATGTTTTCATGTTGGTATTAATATAACGTACCATTTACGTAATAGTTATGTTAGGGTCATCTGGTGGACCACTTTACACCCAAGGACTGGAGAGCAACCTTGGTCTACACTGAGAGTCTGGGAATATGTTTTCCGTTAAAAGAAATCGGTATGTGGCTCACTTGTGAAAATATTTGCTTTTGAGAATAAAAATACTCCTTTCCATACCAGTGTGTGATTTTACAAGGGAAATTGAGATGGTGAGTCTTGTGTTCAAAGTTTATGTTCTTTATGTGGAATTGAAGTGGCAATCCATTGAAAGATACTCTGATGGAGTTTGTGTTGTCAGGCTTTAATTTTCCTGGAAGGAGGGCTCTGATTCTTCCATGAATCCTAAATGTTGTATATGTGAGCATCACTTTTGTGAAGTGGGCATCCCCAATACCTTAAACCCAGAAAAGGAGATATTTGATTTTGTATTCGTGCACACTCTGAGACACTACAGCCCTATTAGTCAATACTATAATACATAGTAATCATGGGACTAAATATTTTAGTTCTTAGAGATATTATTTGTTAGCCATCTGTCCAAAACAAATCTATTTTTCCTGTTATGTAAAATTTCATAGACATGGAAAAGTGAGGCAGCAAATATTTTAAAGTATATTTATTTTTATAGAAATGTTATACCTTCTTGACTCAAGTGTCAGAGGGTAGTTATAAGAACAAAGCAAAACTTCCTCATTTCCTACTATCCAAAAGTGGTCAGTGAACATGCTCTCTTGTACCCTGCTATTTCCCTCTAAAATGATATCCTGAACATTTTCACATTTTTTACTCCTTTTGCTCTCCCTCCTTCTCTCTCTTTCCCCACCCTCTCTCTCTCTCTCTATGTCTATATGAAATATTTATAAACACGAACTATATATAATGTATAGGAACATGAATTATATATATGTAATGCACGTGATCATGGATTATAATATAATTATGTACATAATCAAATGGAAAATTATTCAGTCATTTAAATTATGCACATACTACAAAAATATATGTACTAGATAATAACAATATATTATATGCATAATATGCTATATCTAATATAATATATAAATATGCACATATACACATATATGCATAGTTATAAATATAACATGTATAATATATAGTATATAAAATATTTTATAAATATATAGATATGCATGATTTAAATGATGGTAGTTTTCCATCTGGTCATGCACATAACTGTCTTTATCATTTCCATGGTCTACTGTTATATAATATTTTTGTGTTTGTGTGTGCCTGTGTGTATGTGCTCTTGTGTATTCTCCATTTAAAGAATACTGAATCGAGACTTCCTGAGAAAACAATTCTATGTTGTGTAACCATCTCTTGAGGTCAAATTCCCAAAATGAGTTTGTTGAGTCAAATGTTACCCGTGTCTTATATTTTGAGATATGTTGCAAACAATTCTTTAGAAATTCTGCACTACTGATGCTTCTGCCAACTTCTTCCTCTGATTCAACCACGGCTGCTGGTCAGCCACTGTGGCCTCTGTGTATGTCTAAAATCTGCTCTTTCCTTCCACGCCCAAGACATGATTTGGGCTCAGACCTGACCTCAGACATGGCTTCTCTCATTAGCCTGCAAATGCACTCCACTTTGAGTCCTGTTTCCACTGTGGTCTCCAGGGAAATGTGTCTCAGACACAGCCCTGGTCTGGCATTGCTCCATTCAACATTCTTCCTTGGTCCCCAACCCCGTCTTCTATACAATTCAGACTTCATGTGACTCTCAGAACTTGTTTGAATCTGGCCTCACTCAACTGATTCCCAATGGTCTTATCTCTTTTCCTGTTTCTCCCCTACTTGGCGCTCAATCCAAGCCGAAGTCTGTGATTCCTGACAGTGTCTTTTTCTCAAAAAGGATGATATGTTTTTAATTTTATTTTTAAAGTAAACATCTGCACCAATGGAAATGGCCTCCTTCTGTGGACATAATTGTCCCCCATCCCTATAAATACCTCTTGCCTTTGTCTCCTGGGTGGAACATTATTTGGGCTTCTGCCTGAACCAGTGCTTCCCGAATAGCTATTCTAATTGATATCAATAAGTGCTTGTTTGCCTCTCACTTCGAAAGGCCTTTTATTTTTAGGTTAACACCCCATTTCTTAGAAAAAGAGAATGAGCTTTGATTACCTCATTTGCTTGGTCCATGACATAATAGATAAGGGAGAACTTGGAAATGGAAATTTGTATCAATGTATAGACCAGCTGTTTTTGTTTGGCCCCTGAGCCTGGGATGGATTTTTACATTTTAAAACTGTTGTCACAAATCAAAAGAAGAATAATATATTGTGACATGTGCAAATGATCTGAACTCCAAATCTCCATGTCCGTAACATTACATTTTGTGGGAACACAGCTATGCTCACGTGCTTGCATGTGTATCTGTGGTGCTTCTGTGCTACAAAGTCAGAGCCGAGTAGTTGTGAAAGGGACCAGAAGTCCACGAAGCCCAAAATATTTATAATCTGGCTCATTACAGAAAGTATTTGCCAACTCCTGAGGTTGAGTTGGCAACCCAGAGAGAGACAGCTCAGGAAAGAGCCAGCAGAGATAAATCATGAGTGTAAAGATAGCAAAGAGCTCACTAGAAGAAATAAGCTGTTATGAAATAGATTCATAGATACAGAGAGCAAAATGATGGTTGCCAGATGGGTGGGGGGTTGAGGGGCTGGGTGAAAAAAGGTGAAGGGATTAAGAAGTACAAATTGGCTGTTACAAAATAGTCATGGGGTTGCGAAGTACAGGGAATATAGTCAATAATATTATAATGACTATGTGTGGTGCCAGGTGAGTACTAAACTAATCAGCGGATCATTTTGTAAGATGTATACCTGTCTAACCATCATGCCATACACCTGAAACTAATGTAAAATAATATCGAATGTCAACTCTAGTTGAAAAAAGTCTGATGGGCAAAAAAAAAAAAAAAGAATTAAGCTGTTATATCAAAACTTGTGGGAAAAGTATACATTGGCATCACTCAAAAGCAGCCACAGATAACACTACAAGAATTCTTTATGTGATGATGAAAGCATGGTAGATTCCGATAATACTGTTGTTTTTTTTTTTTTAAATCAAATAGCCAGTGAGTTGGGTCATAGCCTTCTTATCCTGGTTCTACCCTCGTTATCTTATGTATTTTTGACCCCACTAGTTTATACTTCCATGTTGGTGTTTCCCCTTAAGACTTTCTTCTCATTCTACCTACAGTCTCTAGGTTATCTCATCTACTTTATTCACAATCTTAATGCTCATCAATCCCACACCTGTATCTCCAGTCCCATACCCTTCTAGCTCAAAGCTTATAAAGATAACTTCCCACTGCATACTTGCCCCAGGATGAAGCATTGCCAACTCAAAAGCAACAAGTCTAAGACAAAACTCCTCTTTATGCCCCTCAACTCCTCATATGTCTGTTTCTTCATGAATGGACCCCCCAATAAGTGCATATCACAGGCACTGATAGGGCTGTGACATGGGACTGCAAGCAAGTTCACAAATTCTTCTCAACACATGGGAAGGAAAGGATGGTGTCCATAACCACAAAAGGTCTTGGCTCAATGGTCGTCATTAATCCTGTACAGAATTCGCTCCCATGTATGTGGAGGAAATGGGGCTCAGAGGAGGGAAAAGATGTGAATTATTTGTAGGAATAGCTCTCATAAGTTTTGTGTCCTCAGTGCCATAGGAAAGAAGGCTTCAGAGACAACCTGATTTTCTCAAGTATCTGGGCTGATATGATAGGTATCTTCCCGCTGGGAGTAGAGGGCTGTGGTGAGCCCCAGACACTCTCAGGAACATTGGCAATAAGGATCAATGATGAATGGTATCTGTGGACCCTACTGATTTAATTCACAATTCATAGACTGTCTAATCTCTGCTCTCCAGGAGAGAGCAGCCCCGTCTTTTTTTTAAATTAAATGTATTGGGGTGACATTAGTTAATAAAATTATATAGGTTACGAGTGTACAATTCAATAAGACATTATCTGTATATCGCGTTGTCAGTTTACCCAAAGTCTAATCTCCTTTTCTCACCATCTATTTGACCCCCTTTACCCTTTTCTACCTTCCCCACACCCTTGTTCCCTCTGGTAACTACCATACTTTTGTCTATGTCTATGAGTTTCTGTTTGTTTGTTTGTCTTGTTCAATTGTTGCTTTCAGTTTTATATCCCTCATATAAGTGAAATCATAGGGTTCTCAACTTTTTCTGTCTGACTTATTTTACTTAACATGATACTCTCGAGATTCATCTATGTTGTGGTAAATGTCAATATTTCATCTTTTCTTATGGCTAATATTTCATCGTATTTATGTACCACACTAAACATTTATTTGTAAAGATATATGTACGCCTATGTTCATTGCAGCACTATGCACAGTGGCCAAGACAGGGAAACAACCTTTTAAAATGTGTTTGCTCTCTGCCTCCAGCCATCAGAAGCCCTCTTAAGAAGTCAGCTCTCTCTCTGGTAAATAAGAGAAGTCTGATAGAAGAGATATGGAAACTTATACTTTCAGTTTTCCACCTAAGCAGATCACTCTCCAGTTGAACCACTGGGCTCTGTGGGACCAGAATAACCAGGAGCTTCTGCAAATGGAAGTAAAATGGGAGTGCTTTCTTTATCTCAGTTCAGGGTCTCTAATACTGGAATATTTTTCATTTTTTCATCTAAACCAGTTACTCACTGTGTGGATGTCCGGGCTCTGTTGGGATAGAATCGTCAGGAGCTTTTGCAAATGGGGATGAAATGGAGGTGGTTTCTTCACTTCATTTGGTTCTCTGTACACAAACTCACAATGACCTACATGCCCTCCCAGCCCCGGGACATGTGGTAGGAGGGCTACATGGTGGTGTCTCAGCAGATAGTGCTGACTCCACCTCCTCACCCTGCTGTCCTCCCTCTCCCAACCACTCTCAACCACAGGAGAGGACACGGGGTTGGATGGGCTTCCTCACCTTTAACCACAAGCTGTAATCTGTCACTAGGGTAAGACCACACATAGAGATAATTGTGGAAGGCACCGTAGCATCTGTATGTCCCTGTCTGTGTGGAGGTGACCTGATCCTTGTGGAAGGCAACCTGGAGTCCATTGCTCTGAGATGTAAGGTGTTGTTTCTGGGTGGCGTAAACTCCATCTTCTTTGATGAGAAAGAATACATTAAACTTAAATCTTGAGAAACACTGTAACTTCATGGTGTCCCCTGAAGCCACCACAGTGCCGGTCAGACTCGAGAGGGAGGGTTTGTCATAAACTCCTAGGAAAGAAGGAAATTTGTTGATGGATGGGAGACCAAGTACATCCACTGTCCCATTTTGTTCTCAGGAGCAGAAAAGCTCGGGTTTCTGTCTCTTCCTCGTCCAGTACTGAGGAAAGCTGACTCTGTATTGTCCCTATTTCTGTTCTAGATATAGGGGCTTTGTTGCTTCGTGCTCATATCTCAAAGCCTGGTTCTTCCCTCTGCAAAGAGGTCCATCCCCACTCTTCTGCCTCTGTGTCCCACTCACCAGTTATCACCAGCTGCGGGGGGTGCACTGAGCTCAGACCAGTGGCCTCTACTGTGAAAGGAACACTGGTATAGCCCTGTCCAGTCTGCTCTTATCTCTGTGATCGTCAAACTGTTATCCTTCCTAGGTACCAGTGATTTTAATCTGTCCTTGGACTTAAGGCTTCCCACTTATATATCTTGTATGCTTCAGCTTGTGCAGGCCCTTGGCACAGGATGGTCACAGGATTTTTATACTGAACCATGAATCCAGGCAGTGCTGTTACAACAGGTCGGGAGAGATTTCCTAGAAGAAGGGAACAGGTAATGGGTTTACAGGTGTATCTGTTTCTCAAACCATCTTCCACTTCCTCCCCTCTTCCAGCCACAATCTAGATGCCAAACCCCTCTCTGCCCAGCCCCCAAGAGGGCTGATGCCTGCCCTCAATCCTAAGATCCTGGGATATTATGGGAACACTCATCTCCCTGTGCCCAAGTGCTCTGGCTGAGACACAACTCTGGAAGGAAACACCAGGTGAGAGGAGCCCCGCCTTACAGAACCATCGGCCTACCCCATGTAGCCTGAGTTTATGTCCCAACCCTTGACTCCTGGACTCACTGAGACATAGCAGGGTGGGAAGAACCCCGGACATGTCCTGGATCCTGGAGCCCACTGGCCTCAGCAATGCCGCTCAAATGAGGAACAGGCTTTCAGAAAGTGATACAAGCCTACAGGAAGTAGTGGGGTGGCCTGGGTCCTCATCTCTAGTGGGAAGGCATTTCACACTCTCTTCTTCCTGGGTGGGGCTTGTGGACGTAGCTAACATCAAATAGATGCTCATCAATGGGACTTCAAACTAACATCTGTCCAACTTGGTCCCTCTTCTCTGTTCCCAATTCTTCACCATAATCTAAACTTTCAAAGTGAATGGTCAGAGAGATGACAGGCAGAGTACAGATAGAATTAGGCCCCATTCTGAGGTCTGTTCTGAAACACCATGTGAGCCCATGGCTCTGCTTCTACATGCTGAGCCTCCTTCTCTTCTTGTGTACAAAATGGGGTGAAAATCTTGACTTTATAAACAGTTACATTACCTTGTGCACTTTGTCCCGAACTGGCATTGCTATGGAGGCAGCAGTGTCCACATCTGTCCTTTGCCTTCTATCTGTATTTCTACTTACTGTGAGTCTGTCCTGGGTGTAAATGATGAACCTAAACCAGGTACTATCTCTGGGTTTTGTTACCTCTTTGTTCTTAAAACACCACACTGGCCGAAACCTATTGGATAGCTGTCATCTATGTTCCTGGATAAACATGTAACCTTGATTTAAGATTTTCCTCTATTCCACCTTCATGGGGCTATCTTCCCAAAATATCTTGAATAATGTATACCTAACCCTCTACTGAATTTTCATTTTACACAGAGGAGTGTCACACTGAATCTTCAGAAAAGCTGTGATAGTTTGGGTTTTTGTCCAATTGTACAGTCATCCATGTGATCATATTGTAGACCTAAACATTTTTCATTCTATGATTCCATCAGAACATCAGGACTACTGTGAGTGATGTGGAATACAGGCTTGATTATAGGGATTAGAGCTTATGTGATTATAGTGGCAGATGAAGAATTATGTGGAAGGTGTTTGGTTTCACTTGGTGGTTATTCTGATGTCACTTAAGGTTGGACAGGGTGTCCAGAAGAAAAACTGGATATGATGTGGGCAGGTCAAGAGCACACTGCAGCCCTATGGAAAAACCAGGGTCAATTTGTCTATCACTCTCTCCAACCTCAATGACACCTGGTCCTCTTTAGCATAGATCTTCAAAAAATACTGGTGCTGGTGCCAGCCTTGCTGTAGGAGGAGCTGAGAGAGCTGGAGGGACAGTAGACTTGGCTGTGGGCTCACACCAACGGATGAGTCAGTAGGTCCTGTATAACATGTATGGGCTGCAACACAATTGACCCTACTCTCACCACACTTGCCGCCTAGGAGGCAGTGCTCCTGTAGCTTCTCTTCCACCATCTATGTCTTGTGCTAATTTCTTCTGTGGTAATCCTTAACACAGAACCAGAGAGGGAAGAAAATTCTAGAAAACATAGTTCAAGCTTAGCCAAATTGATAGTGCAAAGACTCCATGGCCACTCTTCGTTAATGTGGTTTCCAAACACACATCTTTTGCCACACTTCACGAAACCGTGGTTTCACCTGACATGGTGCAAATACTCTTCATACAACTAGACACATGCCATTCACTTCCCAGGTAAGGGGACAAAGGCCTTTTATGCATCATGGGGTGCTAGTCAGTCCTTCCCTAGTCAAATCATGCTCTTACTTTAACCTGTCACTTAAGTCACTGAGACATAATATTAATAGCTATTAAGCATTGACTTCAATTGTAAATTTTGGTCAAGTCCCTTTTTCTTAATAAGAAAGGGTGGTGATAAGTGGGATGCAGACAAGTGGGAGCAATGCTCCAACAAAAAGATAGAGTGGCTGAAAGGATAAGAAAACAAGACCCCTACATATATGCAAAGGAAGAAGATGGAAAAAGATATTGCTTTGATGGACCTAGAAGGTATTTAAGTCAGATGGAGAAAGATAAACACTATATGATTTCACTTATATGTGGAATCTAAGGAATAAAAAGAACAAACTAATAAAAAACAGACTCACAAATATAGTGGACAATTTGGTGTTGAACAGAGGGAAGGGGGTTGGGGAGCTGGGAGAATGGGGTGGAGGGCTAAAGAAGTACAAATTAGTAGCTGATGGATAGTCACGGGAATGGGGAGCACAGAATTGGGAATGAGGAGCACAGAATAGGGAATGTAGTTAGCATTAATACATTGGCTAGGTGGAGGGTCAGGAGAGGGAGGGAGAAACTGGGGGGATCGTTTTATGAACTATATAGATGTCTAACCAATGTATTGTATACTTGAAAAAAAAAAAAGACTGGATTATTGAGTTCTTAAACCCACTGTTTGTTTTTTTGTATGGCCCCAAGAACTAAGAATGACTTATACATTTTTAAATGGTTGAAAAATCAAAAGAAAAATGACTATTTTGTGACCTCTGAAAATGGTTTGAAATATAAAATTTCGTGTTCATATACAAAGTTGTATTGGAACATAGCTGGGCCCATTCACTTATGTTATCTATAGTTGGTGTGGCTGAGGAGAAGGGGTTTTCCCAGGATTGAGGAGTTTTTGCTACAACAGCAGAATTGAGTAGTCTCAACAGAGATGAAATGTCTTGCAATTTACTATTTGGCCTTTAGAGAAAACTTGTCAATTCCTGACTTAGAATCACAGTGACAACTAGGAGAGTCTTAGAAGGAATTTAGAAAAAACTTCCCAGAAAAAGCTATGGATATGCTTAATTCAATGATTTTTTACTAAATTTACCAACTTATGCAACCACCACAATTCAGTTTTAGAGCCTTCTGTAGCCCTAATAGGATATCAAATTCCCATTTACAGTTTATCCCATTTCTACCTCCAGCCCCAGGCAATCTGCTTTAAGTCTCTATAGGTTTAACTTTCTTGAAATTTCATTTAAGTGGAATCATGTGATAGGTGGTCTTTTGCATCTATCTTCTTTCACTTGGCATAATGTTCTCAAGGTTTATCCACGTTTTAGCATATATCAGTATCTCGTTTCTTTTTATTTATTTTTATTGATTGGGATATAATTGACATATTACATTGTGTAAACTTAAGGTGTACAACTTGTTGATTCGATATATTTATATATTGCAATTTGATTACCACTGTAATGTTAGCTACCATCTCCATCACCTCACATAATTGCCAATTTTTCAAATATCTATTCTCTTAGCAACTTTCAAGTACAAAATACCGTACTATTAGCTATCATCACCATGCTGTACATGATCCCCAGGACCTATTCATCTTCTAAATGGAAGCTTGTACCTTTGACAACCATCTCTCCATTTCCTTCACCCCCAACCCCTGGTAACTACCATTATACTCTTTGTTTTACAATTTCAGCGATTTTAGATTCTAAATATAAATGAAGTCTCGCAGGATTTGTCTTTCTCTGTCTGCCTTATTTCATTTAGTATAAATGAAACCCTCCAGGTTTATCAACTTTGTCACAAATGGCAGCATTTGTAGAGCAGGGATTTAGATGGTGGTTTGTTTTTCTCCCTCTCAGGGTGACAGTCCTGCCTTGTCCATGAGATTCATCTGCTCACTTGCAGGGACCTGGCTTAAATCGATTTTAACAGCACAGGCCATTCTGTTGAAGTATTTTTGACTATGGCTTCTTATCAGCTCATCCATTGCTTCGTTCTTGCTATGCAGTTCCTCTTTTACATACCCAACCACCATTGTAGGCTCTGTCTATCCTACTGAAACTCATTTATTCCAACAGAAGTCTGTTTAAATCCATCCCTCTTCCCTGCCACCCAGGAGTTACCTGAACCAGGGAGATGTCAGTCAACATTTCAGTCTCAGTTGCTTCACTTATAAATAAGGATGTTAAGAGTATTCATGCCTCATAGGCTGTAGGATGATTAAATGAAATAATGTAATGACTGGCTCATGGTATGTATGAGTTCATGAATATGTATGGGATCATTTTGCTTTCCAGTTGATTTTCTGAACCCTAAAATACATGTGCCTGTGAATAAACAAGTGTACACTTTAATTTATGCATTTTGTTATTTATTTAGTTAGCTGGCTAGTTAGTTACTGTGCCTAGCAAATAGTTTAAGGCACTGATTGTCATGCCATTCATCTTGATTTGAAGCCTGGATCTGCCAATTATAATCCTCTAACTAAATGAGCATTAGTGGGTTTTTTTTTTAAATTTTTAAGCATCAATTTTTAACATCAGTAAAATCGAAATAATAATAGTACCTACTTCATAAGTTTTATGAGAATTAAAGAATATAACACATGCAAAGCTGTTAAAATGGTTCTATGCAATAATTTGCTTGGTAATTTAATTATTATTAACAGTAATTTTTCATTTAAAAACTGATCATGTATACTTTCTTTTCATTGTACAGGCTGTTAAATTGTCCTGTTAAAATGTTACATGGTATTGGATTCCAGGAGGTTGGCTGACATAACCTGTTTCTGACTTATTTTTGGGCATTTGGTTGATTTGCAGAAGTATCACCTCCCCTGGAGTGTGTGAAAAAAATGACATTTTAATTTTAATTTGTGCTTGCTGTTTATTGATGAGGTTAGTTATCAATATACTTACTGGACTGGTATTTCAGTATTTCTGAATTATAAGGATGAGTTTTGGAAAGAGCGATTTTTACAGAGTGAAGGAGAGAGTTATTTTGGCTGTGTGTTTTACCTATGTGTGTATATAAGCAGCAAAGTGACAAGCACCTTTTATAAATAGTATGATTTTAACTAAATTCCCATTTGCTTAGGCTAATTGATAGATATACCAAACATGATATTCCCAGACATCATATATCCACTATTTCTATCTGTCAATTATACCTCAATAAAGCTGGGAAAATAACTGACTTGTAAAAGAAAGCTAAACCTAAATATTTCCAGAGAAACTAAAGAAATAAAATAACTAGTTTAAAAAAAAAAACCCTCAAGAAGGAACTTCTGCTTCTAGTTATCACAGCTGTATCTGACCAAAGGCCTCACAGAGAATAATAATAAACATTGGATTAAAATATCATTCAGTTATATTCTTTATACACTTATTAGCCAAGGCTACAAAAACACCTTACATCTGAGGAATCCTGGTGTTTAGGGTTGGGTGGATGTGACTTCCTACCATTAAATAAGAATTTTATTAGAGAGAGGTTTTATTACCCCTCTGATCTGGGGTTTACCTGCTCTGGTAGTTCTGAGATTCTTGTCAAGCTCTGTGATGTTTTTGAACTTCAGTTTCTCAATCATATGTTTGAAATATTGTCCTCTTCACAGATGTGTGGTGGAGATTTCACATATTTGATTATGTAGAGAACCTGCTGTGACCCAGAGAATGCCCTTGAAATAATTTAATTCTCATTTCTTTCATCTTTAATTCCTTTATCGCCTTCCTCTTCCCCACCCTGTGCCTCTTTTTCTTTGTCCCTCTCCTTCTTCCTCTATTATTTCCAATTTAAAATAAAGATATAGCATAACAGGTAAGAACAAGGGCCAGCAAACTGTGTATGAGCAGTAGCTGAATCTGGCCCACCACTTGTTTTTGTCAATAAAGTTTTACTGAAATGTGGTAAGCACATTTACTATGTATTGTTCTGTCTTTTGGTAGAATTGAATAGTTGCAGCAGAGACTGTATAGCTTGCAAAATTGAAAATATTTACTATGTGGATTTTTACAGAAAATGTTTGCTGGGCCCTGGTTCAGACTGTGTCCTGTAGATTTTGACTGCCTGTCACACTCTCTGTGCCTCAGGTTTATCATCTGCAAAACAGTTATGGTAATAGTAATGCCTGCCTTATACTATTATTTGAGAATTGAATGAATTAATATATGCAATGAACTTTGAAAGTAAAGGACACATAACCATTGCTAAATTCTATGTTTTTTATAATAATTATTACCACAATTATTGTTACTTACATGGTTATTTTTACCTCTGTGTTTTATTTTTCTACCCCTTCTCTCTATTTCTTCCCCTGTGTGTCAAAGTTAGATAAGTATAAAATCCCATCCCCGCCCTTTCCCTCTCTGTCTCTTCTCTGAGACTCACAATCCTGGAGACACCAAGTATCTCAGAGAGAAAAATCTCAAGGTGAAAAAACCCCCCTAAATTATTGAATTCTTTCATCCTTCTTATGTAGCCATAGGTATTTTCTAGTCATAGAGTCTTGAGAGTCTTCAAGTTTTCATTTTTTTTTTCTGGGAAAAATGGCTCTAAAATCAGCAAAAGGAGTCAAAATTAATACACACAAGAATTCATACAAAATAAGTCAAATTAATGTACATTTAAATGTCACATTTAAATTTATGTTACATTTAAACATCAGCATAAATTAATACCGTCAACAGTAGAACAAACGAGTTTGACTGTTATGATATATAAATTTTGTATAACATAGAGTATGGATGCATTTCAATATACTTGGTGTGATAGAAGGAGGCAGCTAATTGCAGCTGTATCAGTGGTTCTCAACCAGGGACGATTTTTGTCTTCCAGGGGACATTTGGCAATGCTGAGACATTTTCAGTTGTCACAACTGGAGATACTACTAACATCTAGTGGGTGGAGGCCAGGGGCACTAATAAACACCCTACAGTGAACAGGACAGGCTCCTACATCAAAGAATTGTCCATCTCAGAATGTCAATGAAGCTGAGGTCAAAAAGCCTGACCCAGATGGGCTAGGGGCAAGACTGCACATTAGAACCATCTGGGGGAACTTCTGAAGACTCCTAGTTCCCTAAAGTCCACTCCAGATCAATTCAATTAGGCTCGCCAGGGATAGGGCCCAAGTCATTTCAATCTGAGTCTCATTTAAATGTTGAGCACCACCCGTTGATGATCATAGTGGGGCCATTCCATCCTGGGCAGAAAGACCTGCCCCCATCGGTGTCCCATAGGCCAATCACAGAGCTCAGGCTGGCAGAAGAATCTCTCTTATTGAAGATTCTGTTGGCATGGAATACCCTCAGGCTGCGAGTAAGCCCTAGCCTCAGGGAGGTGAGTACCAGCTCTTGTACCTTTCTCTGTCTCCTCTTTTAATTAAATGGCAATTACCAGTTGGGTCTCTCCCACAGAGCATTGCAAGCTTTAACGGTGTGAGGCTTAGAAGGGTTTTTGAGGTCCTCAGACTGAACTCTCTTATAAGAATGAGAAAACAGATTTAGAGAGGACAGCTACCTGTGATTCCATAAGCAACTTTTCTCTTCTAATGTTATTTTGAAGGGTTTCATTGCAGTATAATTTCCATCCCGGAAAATCCCGGAAAATCCACCCGTGTTAAGCATGCAATGATTTTTGGTAGATTTATAGAGTTGTGCAACCATCACAACAATCCAATTTTGGGACATTTCCATTGCCCCAAAGAGATCCCTCATGCCCACCTAGTGCCCTTGCATCCCCACCATAATTTCAAGCAGCGCATAACTGTGTCTGAGCTTGTTCTTTCATCTGTTATTTGGGATGGTATCTCTACTGCATCCCAAAAGATGAATCCAAGTCACAGTTGTTCAGGCTCAAGGAGAGTGATGTGGTCATGGAGTTTATGGGTTTGTATTTTTTTTCTCCTCAAATACCTGTGGTGACAGAGCATCCAGGCACTGCTGCTAATGACATGTGTGGGGTCTGTAATAATTCTGTCATCCCAGGCTGTAGCCCATTTTGCCATGACAACAGAGCCTCTTGGGCTTATTATGCTTAGCTCCTAAGTTTATCGGCTCTGTTTTACATTCCTTCCATTGTTCAGATGTAAAAAATGGCTCTTCACTCCCTCCAAGGGTAAAGGCGTTCGCCTGGAGTTCCTTTGGGGCTTACCTCCATCACTGACCCAGTGTTTGTTATTCATCTTCCAAGGCCCCCTCTCAAGTCCTGTTTTTATCTGCCTATGAATATACCCAAGTTACTAACTCCCTTTTCTTCCCTACCCATTCATTCTGAGTAGGAGCAAACCTCTCTCACAATGGTTAGAGCAGAGAGCATGAACTAAGCAAGCAAGTGCCTCTGCTTAGTCACTCAGGGAAGGGGCCTCTGTTGTCCCTGCATCCCGTAGTTCCACGTGTGGCAGCTGGCTGGCAGGGCATGTCAATGGGATCTGGGGTTGAGTGACTTATTATCCAGAGGTATATGAGCAGGGTCAGCGGGATTTTCAAAATGTGCATGCTCATTCTTATGTTTGCACAAAACCTGGAAATTCCTCTCGCTTCCTTCTGTGACTTCATTTGGGTTTCCACCCTGTATCTCCCTTAGGAAGTTATGCATTATCCCCTGAGTGGTCTGGAGAGCCTTCCTACCTCTTGCGTTTGCCTATTTGTCTTCTCATTTTCTGTGTGGCTCTGACATCTGATATGGTTTTGCTGTCCTGGGCTACCTTGTTTAGAAAGTGAGTAGTTCTGAGTTGCTGTTAACTTCAATCCTAGCTGGTCAAACGATCCATCTATAAGCAGCACTCTGAATAGAGCCAGATAGGAATTTTTTTCTGCTTTTCCTAGTGCCTGTTTTTAGTGTGCATTTCTGTGCATTGTCTGTGAGTGCAAGCCTTTCTTTTCTTCATTGTGCTAAATTCCATCAAACTTCATTTTCCCTCGCGTTGGTCTCCTTGTCAAGGAATTTCACC
Organism: Pteropus medius; assembly: GCF_902729225.1. Classification (NCBI taxonomy): domain Eukaryota; kingdom Metazoa; phylum Chordata; class Mammalia; order Chiroptera; family Pteropodidae; genus Pteropus; species Pteropus medius. The sequence goes on from NW_024355109.1 coordinate 1,537,688, forward strand.
CCTCCCTTCACCTTGAGGTCTCTTAAAGATGGAACTTAAGTTTCTCTCTCTCCCTATCAGGTTCCTATGAGTAGCTGGATGTGTCTCTAAGTCTCCACATCCCCTGTGTGTACCGTTCCACTCAGATCTGGCTTCTCATCTCCTAATGCCATCACCATTGAGAAATTTCTTCCTCTAGTCTTAACTGAAAAATGCGACAGATGTGGTATGTTCCCCTCTGATAACTCTTTATGACTTGGGGTGACCCAGTCTCCCTTTCAAGATTTTTTCTTCACAAAACCAAATGCATGCTCATTGAAGACAACAATGAAAAATTCAACGAGAGAACAAAATCATCCATGACATTGGCACTTAAGTGCAGTCATTGTGTTCTAGGTGTGTGTATGCTTCCTGTACTTCTCCATGTAAGGAGGAGCTGGTCTTACTTCCATTGACATGCTGAGTGTGTAACTTGATGTTTATTGTTGTCTTTTTTTTTTTTTTTTTTTTTTTTAGGCAAGGCAGATTGCAAGGACCTGGTCAATTTACAATCCCTTATTTTTTATTTTTAACGCCTACAGCACCTGGTTTTCCTAGGTGGTTTCCCATCCAAGTACTAACCAGGCCTGACCCTGCTTAGCTTCTGAGATCAGATGGGGTCAGGCTTGTTCAGGGTATTGTTTTCTTTTGACTTAGCATTTTAGCATGAGCATTTTTATATTAAATATTTCATAACAATCAAGAGCCCTTATCAGTTGTTATATTTTAAAACATTTTGCATAATCCATCTTCTGATTGGATGGTGTTTCCCTCCCTTGTGTCCTTACAAACCAGTTGTCTCATCTTGCGGATCATTCTCAGTGTTGGCCATTTCACACCTGAGGCTATAAAGATTTTGTTATTTAATTGGTTGAGGCTGTGTAACAGTGACTGAGAGAGCAGGTTTTTGAGTCAAACACCATTCATGATAATCTTGATTTCAACCTGAGCCGCCTTGTAAACTTGGGCCCTCATCTCCCTCTGCCTGTAGTCCTAGAATCAGCATCATCATAATCATCTGGAAGGTTCGCTGAACCACTGCTTCCCGGCCCGTCCCCAGTATTACTGATTTTGGAGGTCTTGGGAAGTCAAGCCTTAGAATATGCATTTTACACATGTTCCCCGATGATGATGCTGGTCTGGATGCTACACATAGAGAACCACTGTCCTAAGCCTCAGATTTGTGATATGAAGCACAGATGATAGAATTTACCTGATGAGATTGTTACAAGGATGAAATGTGTTTTTACCTTTATGGCTAGTATGTTGTCTTGATTTCCTCAAAGCAATGGGGGTAGTCTTTTTTTTTTTTCTTTAATTTTGTGAGCTTTATTGCCTTACCTTTCGCAACTGGGATTATGATCAACCCCAAATCAATTCTTGTCTCTGCTATGATGTAGAGATCAGAGTTGGTATTTTTAAACTTTCCAGAAGTTTATTAGTATTTTATAAAAATAATATATTTTTTTATTTTTTAGTTTTAGTTAGCATACAATAGTATATTCGTTTCAGGTGTACAACATAGTGATTAGACATCTATATAACTCGTAAAGTGATCATCCCAATAAATCTAGTGCCCCTCTAACACCATACATAGCTATTATAATATTATTGGCTATATTCCTTATGCTATACTTTCTATCTTCATTACTATTAGTAACCACCAATGTGTACTTCTTAATTTCCTCCCCCCTTTTCACTGACTCCTTCAATCCCCCTCCCATCTAGTAACCCTCGAAATGTTCTCTGTATCTATGAGTTTATTCTGTTTGTTTATTTCTTTCTTTAGATTCTACATATAAATCTAATCATATGGCATTTGTCTTCCTCTATCTGACTTACTCCACTCAGCATACTACCCTTTAAATCCTTATGCAATATCTTTTCTCATCCCCTTACTTTTAGTCTGTGTGTGTCTTTTAATCTGAAGTGAGTCTCTTGTAGGCAGCATATGTAAGGGTCTTGTTATCTTATCCATTCAGTCACTCTCTCTATTGAGCACTTGAGCACTTAATTCTTTTTCATTTGAAGTACTTGTTAAAAGACATGTAGTTATTGCCATTCTTTATTCATATTTTTGCTACATATTTTTTTTCTAAAGAAGTCCCTCCAACATTTCCTGTAATACAAGCTTGGTGATGATGAATTCCTTTGGCTTTTTCATGTCTGGGAAGCTCTATCTGTCTTTTGACTCTAAATGATAGCTTTGCTGAATAGAGTAATCTTGGTCGTAGATCCTGGGTTTCATCGTGTCGAATATTTTGTGCCTAATCCTTTTGTCCTGCAAAGTTTCTTTTGAGAAATAAGCTGCCAGTCTTATGGGTGCTCCCTTGTAGGTAACTAACTGCTTTTCTCTTGCTACTTTTGATTCTCTTTATATTTAACCTCTGACATTTTAATTATGATGTGTCTTAGCGTGTACCTCTTTGATTTCATCTTTTTTGTGACTCTGAGCTTCCTGGGGTTTTATGTCCATTTCCTTCACCAGGTTAGGGAAGTTTTCCATCATTATTTCTTCAAATAGGTTTTCAACTTCTTGCTCTTCTCCTTCTGGTACCCCTATGAGGTGAATGTTGTTATGTTTGATTTGTTCCATAGGCTCCTTACATTATCTTCAGTATTTTGGATTCTTTTTTCTCGTTGCCGTTCTGATTGGGTGTACTTTATTACCCCATCCTCTGTATCAGTGATTCGATCCTCTACTCCCTCCACTCTTGATTCCCTCTAATATACTCTTCACCTCAGATATTATATTCTTCATTTCTGACTGGTTCCCTTTTATAATTTCCATTTCCATTTTTTAAAAATCTCTTTGTTAAAGTTCTCACTGAATTCTTCTATTCTTCCCTCTGAGTTCCTTGAGCATCCTTATAACCAGTATTTTGAACTCTGCATCTGGTAGATTGCTCATCTCCATTTTGTTTAGTTCTTTTTCTGATGCTTTGTTCTGTTCTTTCACGTGGGACATGTTTCTTTGTCTCCCCATTTTGGCTGCCTCCCTGTGTCTGTAAGACTCCTAAGTCTCCCGGTCTTATTAGAGTGGCTTGATGTAGTAGGTGTGCTCTGGGGCCCCTTGGCATAGACCTAAAAGGGATCCATCTGCAGGCCAAGTTCAGCCACAGCCTGTGTACCTTCAGGGCCACCTGGTAATAGTTACTAAGTAATCCACATATGGCTGCCACCTGTGCTGGGCTTATAGGTGCCTCAAGGGGTCAAGTCAAACCAAGGTTGGCTACGACTAATGCAGGGTTTGGGGCTGCTCAGAAAGAGGTACAGGGCACACCAGACGCTGCTTCTTTGGGTTTTGTGAGCCTGTTGTAAAAAATATCAGACCAGCGAGAAACCAAGCACCACTCGGAGAGTTGGAGAACTCAGGTTTATTATGCCAGCAGTCCCAGAAGAGCTAGCGCTCTGACAATCTGGGCCCTGAGCTCAGTGGTAACCTTGCTTTTATAGGGATTATCCATGCAGTTATAATTGGCATGAGCTGATTGGTTAATTTGTCCTCAGGCAGTTACAGAGTGCAGAGCTCAGGAGTTGCCTTGGGCTACAGGCAGTTATAGAGAATGAGATTCTCAGATAGGAATTTAGGCAATACATCTGTTATCTAGACAGAACAAGCAAAGGCAATATATCTGTTATCTAGACAGAACAAGCAAAGGGGAGGGTGAGTCTTCAGTTGATCTCAAGGTCACCCTGCCCTTTGGCCTATGCAGCAAGCATGTCTACAGAAGCAGAACAAAGAGCTCATTATAAGGGTAGCCATTTGAGTGGAAAATTCCTCTTCAAGCCTTTGAGAGAGTTTGCGAAAGTTCACAGCAGGAGCCAAGACAGCCTGTTTGTATGGAATAAACCACTGGAAACAGCTTGGATGGACCCACAAATTGGGAGAGGCAGAGTCTCAGGGAATGCCCTAGGTGGAGTGACCTGTGTTATCCAGGTTGATGGTGCCTGCATCTGTAGTCTGGGAAGCAGGAGGGCTTAATAAAGGAAAAATGTCTTCTGCCTGGACCTCTGTCCGGGAACAAACTGCCCCTCCAGTCCTCGCCCTGAAGCCCAACAGCTCACTGCCTCTGCATATGTCCCTGGCACCCCTCGAGAAGCTGCCCCAGTGAATCAGAGAGTAAGTCTGGGTGTGGGCCCTTCAAGAGGAAGGTCTGCACTTCTCTCAGGCCTCTGTCTCACTCAGCCACAATTTCTGCTGGTTTTCACAGCTAGAGGTTGTGGAAACTTCTCTTCCCAGCAGTGGAACCCTGAGCTGGGGAGCACAGTGTGAGGCAAGAATCCCTTACTCCTCAGGTGGGGGAGGGGGCTCTGTAGCCAAGATAGCCCTGCTGATTTTTTTAAATTAAGTTTATTGGGGGTAACATTGGTTAATACAATTAGATAATTTTCAGGTGTACATTATCATTTGACATCCGTATACTCTATTGTGTGTTTACCACCCAAAGTCCAGTTTTCTTCAGCTACCATATATTTGATCCCCTTTACCCACTTCACCCTATCCCCACTCCCCTATATTTGACCCCATTTACCCGTCTACCTCTCCCTTCCTCCCCCACCCCCTATCCTTTGGTTTTCACTAGTCCATTGTCCATGTCTCTGCCTGTCCTGTTCATTTGTTGCTTTTAGGTTTATATCCCACATCTAAGTGGTATCATTTGATTTTCTTTTTCAGTTTGGCTTATTTCGCTTAGCATGATTATCTCGAGGTCCATCCGTGTTGTTGCAAATGGCGGTATTTCATCTCTTCTTATGGCTGAGTAATATTCCATCGTATATATGTACTACAGCTTCTTTAGCCAATCATCTATCGTAGGGCACTTTGGTTGCTTCCATGTTCTGGCCACTGTGAATAATGCTGCTATGAACATTGGTGTGCAAATATCTTTTCGGATATGAGTTTTCAAGTCTTTGGGGTAAATACCCAGTAGAGGGATTGCTGAATCGTATGGTAGATCAATTCTTAGTTTCTTGAGGAACCTCCATACTGTTTTCCATAGTGGCTGTACCAATTTGCAGTCTCACCAGCAGTGTATGAGGGTTCCTTTCTCTCCACATACTCTCCAACATTTGTTATTACTTGTCCTGTTGATTATAGCTATTCTAACAGGTGTGAGATGGTATCTCATTGTGGTTTTGATTTGCATTCCCCTAATAGCTAGCAACATTGAGCATCTTTTCATATATTTGATGGCCATTTGTATGTCCTCTAGGGAGAAGTGTCTGTTCAGGTCCTCTGCTCATTTTTTGATTGGATCATTTGTTTTTTTGTTGTAATTGAGTTGTATGAGTTCTTTGTATATTTTGGATACTAGGCCCTTATTGGAGGCATTGCTTGCAAATATATTTTCCCATTCGGACAGTTCTCTTTACCTTGTTGACAATTTCTTTTGCTGAGCAGAAGCTTTTTAGTTTGATGTAGTCCCATTCATTTATTTTAGTTTTACTTCCCTTGCCTTTGAGGTCAAATTCATAAAATTCTCTTTAAGTCCAAGGTCCTTGAGTTTAGTGCCTATGTTTTCTTCTATGCATTTTATTGTTTCAGGTCTTATATTTAGGTCCTTAATCCATTTTGCATAAATTTTGCTGTGTGGTGATAAACAACAGTCTAGTTTCATTCTTTTGCAGGTGGCGTTCCAGTTTTCCCAGCGCCATTTATTGAAGAGGCTTTCCTTTTTCCACTGTATGTTTTTGGCTTGTTTGTCAAAAATTATTTGCCCATGTAAATATGGGTTTACTTCTGGACTCTCGATTCTGTTCCACTGGTCTGTGTGTCTGTTTTGCTGCTAATACCATGCTGTTTTGATTACTGTCGCTTTGCAGTATAATTTAAAGTTGGGCAGAGTGATGCCTCCAGCCTTGTTCTTTTTTTCTCAGGATGGCTTTGGCAGTTCGGGGTCTTTTGTGCTTCCATACAAATCTGATGACTTTTTGTTCTATTTCTTTAAAAAATGCCGATGAGATTTTGATGGGGATTGCATTAAATCTGTATAATGCTTTAGGTAATAAGATTATTTTAACTATGTTGATTCTTCCAATCCAAGAACATGGAATGTCTTTCCATTTCTTTGTATCTTCTTCGATTTCCTTTAATAGGATTTTATAGTTTTCATTATATAGGTCCTTCACTTATTTTGTTAAATTTATTCCTAAGTATTTTATTCTTTTTTTTTTTTTTTGCAATTGCAAAAGGAATTTTTTCTACTTTTTCTGACACTTCATTATTAGAGTATAGGAAAGCTATGGATTTTTGAAAGTTGATTTTTGTATCCATAAACGTTACTGTATTTGCTTATTGTTTCTAGTAGCGTTCTTGTGGAATCTTTAGGGTTTTCTATATAGAGAATCATGCAATTCGCAAATAGTGACAGTTTGACTTCTTCATCCTATTTGGATGCCTTTTATATCTTTCCTTGTCTGATTGCACTCGCTAGGACCTCTAATGTTATGTTGAATAACAGTGGTGATAATGGACAGACTTGCCTTGTTCCTGATCTTAGAGAGAAGGGTTTTCGTTTTTCACCATTCAGTGTAATGTTGGCTGAGGGTTTGTCATATATGGCCTTTATTATGTTAAGATACTTTTCTTCTATACCAATTTTGTTAAGTGTTTTGATCATAAATGGATGCTGTATCTTGAAGAATTTTTCTGCAACTATTGATATGATCATATAATTCTTATTTTTTAATTTGTTATATGCTGTACATTTTTTGAGGCTATCTCTGTGTCCCAGTATGTGGTTGATTCTTGAGAATGTTCCATCTGCATTAGAGAAGAATGTATAAGCAGCTGTTTTAGGATGGAAGGCTCTGTAAATGTCAATTATGTCCAGTTGGTCTAATGTGTCATTTAAAGATGTTATTTCCTTATTGAATTTCTGTTTGGATGATCTGTCCATATCCGACAGTGGGGTATTTAGGTACCCTACAACGATAGTGTTTTGGTCTGTTTCTCCCTTTAGTTCTGTTAGTAATTGCTTTACAAATTTTGGGGCTCCCTGATTGAGAACATATGAGGTCTTCTTATCTTTTGCTTTCTGGTAGTTCGGTGTTTCCATTGCTTCCTTGTCTTTGTATTTCTGTTTTCTTTATTTTGGTTGGCTTTTATGGATTTTTCCCTCTGGTTCCTCTTGTTTTATGTTATATACTTTGGTTCTGAATCTTTGGCATGTGGTTACCATTATGAATATGTAAATATAGTTATATATATACAATCATCCATTTTCTTCATGCCTTATCTCCATTCCCTTTTGAAAATTTGGATCTTTGAATCCTCCCCTTTTCAGTCATTGTTATTTCAAAATGTCCCTATGTATGCTGAATGTTCATTACTATCTTGTTATAACAATTCTCTTCTTATTTAAGCTTGTAATGCCTTGCTCTTAGTAAGGATTGCACTCCTCTGTTTCTATTTGCCTGATAGTCACTTTACTCCTAATTATGTATTTTTTTTTTGTCATTTTGTTTCAGGTGAGCTGATTGCTTTCAGTATTTCCTGTAATGCAGGCCTTGTAGTGGAGAATTCCCTCAATTTTTGTATGCTTGGAAAGGCCTTTATTTCTCCTTCATATCTAAAGGAGAGCTTAGCTGGATACATTATTCTAGACTGGTAGTTTCTTTCACTTAGTAGTTTAAATATTTGATTCTATTCCTTTCTGGCTTGTAACGGTTGTGCTGAGAAGTCTGAAGATAATCTAATGGGTTTTCCTTTATAAGTTACCATTTTTTTTCTCCCTGGCTGCCTTGAGAATTCTGTCTTTGTCGCTGAATTTTGATAATTTTAATACAATGTGTCTTGGTGAAGGCCTTTTTGGGTTGAGATAATTGGGTGTTCTGTTGACTTCTTGAATTCCAAGCTCCAGCTCATCCTTTAGATTTGGGAAATTCTCGTCCACTATTTGTCTGAAAATGCTTTTTAGTCCCTGCTCCTTTTCTTCACCCTTGATGATGTCCATTATTCTTGTTTCCGCTCCTGATGGTATCAGCAAGTTCTTGAATTTCTCTTTTATTAATTTTCATTCTTCGGTTTCTCTCTTCTTCCTTCCAATTTATTTCTACATTTTTGTCTTTGATATTACTGATTCTTTCCTTCATGTGGTCTACTCTATTTCCCAAGCTTGCTGTTTCATTTTTCAACTCTTGCAGTGTTTTTTTTTTTTTTTAAATCTCCAGAAGATCTATTCTGTTCTTTTTGAGGGTTCCAATCTCCTTGTTCTGCTCATCTAGTTATTTTTTCAATTTCTGAAATTGTTGATATGACTCATTTTGGAACTCATTGAGTTTTTTCAGAAGTACCATCCTGAATTCTGTCATTTAAGTCACATATTTCCATGTCTGTAAGCTTATTTTCTGCAGATTTTTCTCTTTTTTTCCGAGCTGCCTTGTCACCTGGTTGTTCATGGTGTTTAATGGACTATTTCTCCATCTGGGCATTAATGGAAGTAATTTCTGCTGTTTTTCCAGAAATAAGGTTTATTATATAAAGGTCTCTCTTTAGCCTGTTGCAAAGAAGGCACTTTTCTTTTGGTTTCTAGTAGGTGGTATCTAAGCATCTTGGATCCCTGCTTTATATAAAGCCTTAAAATGCCTTTATAAAAATTTTTCTTATGGATATTTAATTATGCTCGCTACCCTCAGTTTCAGTTCCTGTTAGTGTCAGTGACAGCGCTTGCTCTGATTCCCCTGGGGCTCCAGGGTGATCAGTCTTGGAGGGTATGGGGAGATGGGCCCTCTGGGTTGGGAGTTGGGGACTGCAGCTCAGCCTTGGTTTTGCAACCTGGCTGGTAAAAATCAACTGTTCTTTCTCTGTGGTCCTGACTCGCATCTGCCCTGATGACTGGGCCCTTCCACCCTGCACAGGGAGCTCACGGCAGTTCCAGGCAGGGCTGTTTAGGGAAGTTCCTGCACCTTCACCCTTCCCCCTCCTCCTACGGGGAGCTCTGGTGGCTGCGAGAGGCAGCTTCTTTGTTTCTCCCAGTCCACCAACTGATACCCGGGGTTCTGATCTGTGGTAGCTCTTATGTGCAGATCCCATGCTCAGATGTGCTGGTGTGCAGTTTGGGTGTTTTTTGTTGAATTTTAGATGTTCAGCTTGTTGTTGTTTCAAGGGGATAGATCTGGGGACATCTCTCACTCCACCATGTTTCTGCTGAAGTCCACAGAAAATATCTTAGATGAAGTCAGAGGGGGAGAAAAATCATCTGGATCACTTATTTCTGGGCTTCATCTGAGATTTCCTTGAAGGGACATTGCAAAGATGAGGACCAGATGCCTACATTTTTAACAAGCTCCTATTACAATTTTACTGCACCCTAAGTTTTGCAAAATACTAGATAAAGATTTGGAAAACAGAAATTAATGTTCTCAGTTAAACTGTTCTAATAACAATTACACATCTTTTAGATTCTTTAGGACTCGTTATTATAGCTGCCCTTCTATTTCTTTACCCCTAGGCTGAACTCTCTGTTGCTCAGGTCTGCCTTTGGGAAAAGGCAACAAGACTTTCTCTGCCCTGCTGATTCTTGATGGCCACTCACGGTTGTGGGACTGGGTCATTCGTGTCTCTTTCCCACCTCAATTTATAGGTGACCTAGTTGTAGGGCTTCTATTCAGCCAGACCTCTGGTGACTCCACATACTGATTGCTTTGTAGTTTTGTTATAATTTTGGTGTGGTTGCTAGAGGAGGTGTGTACAACCTTTACCTTCTACATCATCTTGAATCCTCTGTTGTTTTTATTTAATGTGAATATCTAATTAACTCAGTACTACTTATTGAAAAGACTGTTTCCTCCCTGTAGCTCTGCACTGCAGCGTCGCAGCTGTAAGACGTTGACCACGTGAGTCTGTTCATAAACACAGAAATCCCTCCTATTGGTCCATCGTTTACCTTTGTCAGTTTCCTATCATTTGCTCTAGTTTATAGTAAGTCTGTATTGGGGTCAGACTAGGGTAAAACAAGTGAGTGCCTTCTCAAATGGCACACCCTGGACACTTTTTTTTTCTATCTCATTTGGACCCATATTTTTATATTGTACTGTAAGTCTTCCAACTCTTGTTTGTCTGCATGTGGTTTTGATTATGTGCTTCTACATCTTGGCATTCCCATATAAACTTTAAACTTAGCTCATAAAATACTAGAACCTGTTGGGATATTGAATGGGAATTCATGCAAACTGTAGAACAATTTGGAAAGAACTAATATTATAAGACGGCCTTCCAACCCAGTGAGTGTCCTTTCTGTTTATTGCTAATTTCTTTGACGTTGTTTACAAACTTGTAGCTCTCGGTGAGAGACCTGACACATGGTTTTTGACTCGTTCCTCGGTATTTGGTGTATAAGTACATAATTTCCCCCTTAGTATAGACTTGATAGATTCAATCACTTCCAATAGTGTGTATGTCCTTTTAGCTCCTCTGACAACACAGCTTGGTTAATCGAAAGTAGACTGTCTCTATGAAGCTAAGGGAAGGAAGCCATACACCAAATGTCATTCATGTATTTTATGATGCTATTCATGTAAAATGCCACAAATAATAAACACACAGAGATAGCAAATTAGCAGATGTCAGGGGCTGGGGAAGGGGAAAGTAGGGAGTAACTGGTAAATGGTATGGGGTTTCTGTTTGGGGTGATGAAACTTGGAACTAGATGGTAGTGATGATTGCACAATATTATGAATGCACTTAATGCCACTGAATTGTGCTCTTTAAAACAGTTAAAAATTTTATGTGTATTTTTACCATAATACAAATGAAATAGACTCAAGAATATTTAAAATTTTCCTTGTTTACAATAACGCTTGACCTAGGAAGTAAAAACAACCCTGTGGGTCCAGCTTCCATCCACTGGTATTTTACAAAGTGCACACAAGCACAAAGGATAGGTAACCCAAAGCTGGGAGAAGCAGAAGGGGTCTTGGAGGTTAGAAAATCTAGATAGATGAATTATGCCTTATAGTCATACATTTGACATTTGGTAAAATGCAAGATAATTTGCTTCTTCTAGGTATTCCTCATTTCTGGTCCTTTACAAAGACTTTTCCAGCTGATTGTAATCACTGGCACCCTAACTTTCTCCCATTGCATATCACTACAGAGGAGGAGGAGAGAGAGAAGTATGATGGAGAAGTTTTGGCGTAAAGATGGTGATGGTGTCCACCAGACAATTACCCAGGGAAGCCAAAAGTTGGCGTTATTCTTGAATCCCGAAACACCCACACAGCTAAGGCCACTCACAGTGGTGCTGCACGGCCCTGCGGGCATTGGGAAAACCACACTGGCTAAGAAGGTGATGCTGGACTGGACCCGGGACAGCCTCGCAAAGACCCTCAGCCCAGCCTTCTATCTCAGCTGCAAGGAGCTCAACCGCAAGGGGACGTGCACTTTCGCAGAGCTGATCTCCAAGAACACACCTGATGCACAGGAAGCCCGCCCAGAGGCGCGAGCCCCGGCACAGAAGCTCCTGTTCGTCGTGGATGGTTTCGATGAGCTGAGAGTGCCCTCGGGGTCACTCATCCACGACATTTGCAGCGACTGGAACATGCGTAAGCCGGCGCCCGTCCTCCTAGGGAGTTTGCTGAAGAGGCAGCTATCCCCGCAGGCCACGCTGTTGGTCACCACTCGGCCGGAGGCCCTGCCAGAGCTGCGGCGCCTGCTAGACCAGCCGCTCCTAGTGGAGGTTGAGGGACTGTCGGAGCCAGACAGGAAGGCGAGCATCCTGAAACACTTTGAGGACGAGGGGCAGGCGCTGCGAGCCCTCGCGCTGATGCAGAGCCACCCCGGCCTGTGGCGCCTGGGCGCGGCCCCCGCGGTGTGCGGGTTGCTGTGCGCTTGCCTGAAGCTGCAGCTGGAGCACGGAGAGGACCCTGCCACCACCTGCAGAACCGCCACCGCGCTGCTCCTGCACTTCCTGTGCGGCCAGTTCACGCCGGCTTCCGGCGGCCGCCCTTGCCCGGCCCCGCTGCAGGCCGCGTGCCTCCTGGCCGCCGGGGGCATGTGGGCACGGACATCGGTGTTTGACGCCGAGGACCTGGCGGCGCTCGGGCTGACGGAGGCTGCGCTACGTCCCTTCCTAGATGCGGAGGTCCTGCAGAAGGATGTGGACAGCGTGGGCTGCTATTCCTTCGTCCACCTCAGCATCCAGCAGTTCCTCACTGCCGTGTTCTACATCCTGGAGGATGACGGCGAGGGTGCCAGAGGTCGCCTTGGGGGTGACATCAGGGACGCGCGGGAGCTGCTCTCCAAGGAAGAGAGACTGAAGAACCCTGGCCTGGCCCACGTCGCCCGCTTTTTATTCGGCCTCGCGAACGAGAGGATGGCCGGGGAGTTGGAAACCACGTTCGGCTGCCGGGTGACAACCGGGGTGGCACAGGAGCTATTGAAGTCCGAGCCCTTCTGGACGATGGACCTGAGCGAGGTGATGCGCTGTCTCCACGAGTCTCAGGAGGAGCTGCTCGTGAGGGACGCCATGGACCACGTCACGGAGGTGTCCCTGCGCGTGAAGACTAGAATGGACCTCTTGCACTCGTCCTTCTGCCTCAGGCACTGTCAGAACTTGCAGAAGATCTTGCTGCAGGTAGAAAAGGGGATATTCCTGGAGAGTGACACGGCATTGGAATCAGACACTCCGGTGGAGAGGTAAGAACTGTCACTTCTCGCTCTGCGGGTGCTCTACTGGGAAGGGGACACTCTCCTGTTCCCTCTGGCTTCTGGTCAGTCTTCCTCCTTGCTGGAATTTCTTCCTGCCTGCTCTATATTCTAGGTAGATACCACAATGTTCATATCAGGAATGGAGGCTTTGGAACCTTTAAAAAATTAAATGTATTGGGAGTGACACTGGTTAATAATATTACATAAATTTCAGATGTGCAACTTTATTCCATGGCATCTGTATGCTCCACTGTGTGCTCCCCCCTCCCCACCAAAATCTTTCTCCTTCTGTTTTAGGGTCATAGTTTTCATGTGGGGCATGAGTTCAGGATGAAACATGGAGAGTGCCTGGGGACATCTATTTTCCTCACTACCAGTTTAAAAAAATATAGTTACCATGTTGTATATTACATCCCCATGACCTACTTATTGTATGACTAAAAGTTTGTGCCTTTTGACTCCCTTCACCCATTTCACTCAACCTTTGCTTCTGCCAACCATCAATCTGTTCTTTGTATCTATGAGTTTGGTGTGTTTTTCCATTTTTCTACTTTTTTAAGTTTCTGAGCAGATATTCTTTTTTAAATGTCCCCCCCAGCTTTATTGAAATATAATAGACAATTAGTTGCTCATATTTACATTGTACAATTCAATGAGTGTTTTTCAATTATAGTTGGCATACAATAATATACCAGCTTTAGTTGTACAACCTAGTAATCAGAGATCTACATAACTTGCAAAGCAGTCACCCCACTAAATCTAGTACCCCTCTTCCCCCTTACATGTTACATTACTAACCATCTTCCCGTTGCTACACTCTGCATCTCCATGTCTATTCTGCAACTATCCATTTGTACCTCTTAATCCCTTTGCCTTTTTTCTCACCCTTAACCCCACTCCATCTAGTAGCCCTCAAAATATTCTCTGAGTTTATTACTGGTTTTATTGTTTATTTTTTCTTTAGATTCCACACATACGTGAAATCGTGCGGTATTTGTCTTTCTCTATCCTTCCCATTTCATTCAGCTCTATACCCTCTAGGTCCATTAAGGCAATATCTCTTTCCATCCCATTTCTTTTAGTCTGTGTGTCTTTTAATCTGAAGTGAGCCTTTCGTAGGCAGCATATGTAGGGTTCTTGTTTTCTTATCATTCAGCCACTCTATCTTTTGGTTGAAGCATTTAATTCTTTTCCATTTGAGGTACTTATGATAGGAATGTAGTTATTACCATTTTTATTCATGTTTTTGATACATGTTTTTCTTCTTAAAGACATTTCCTCCAACATTTCCTGTAATACGGGCTTGGTGTTGATAAATTCTTTTAGCTTATTTTTGTCCGGGAATTTATCTGTTCTTTGACTCTAAATGATAGCTTTGCTGGTTAAAGTATTCTTGGCTGTAGATCCTGGGTTTTCATCATGTTGAATATTTTGTGCTGAGCCCTTTTATCCTGCAAGGTTTCTTTTGAGAAATCATCTGACAATTTTATGGGTGCTCCCTTGTAGATAACTAACTGCTTTTCTCTTGCTGCTTTTAAGATTCTGTCTTTGTATTTAAACTTTGGCATTTTAATTATAATGTATCTTGGTGTGGGCCTCTTTGAGTTCCTGGTTTTTAGGACTGTCGGAACTTCCTGGGGTTGTATGTCTATTTCCTTCATCAGGTGAGGGAAGTTTTTCATCATTATTCAAATAGCTCTTCAACATTTTGTTTTCCTTCAGGTACCCCTATGACACAAATATTTTTACATTTAATAGTGTCCCATAGGCTCCTTAAATTATTATTATAGTCTTGGCTTCTTTTTTCTTGCCATTCTGATTGAGTGTCCTTGGCTTCCCCATCTTCTATATCAGTGGTTTGACCTTCTTTATTCACTGGGTTTTTTTCCATCTAATATACTCTTTATCTAAGATAATGTGTTCTTCATATCTGACTGGTTCCCTTTTATAATTTCCATTTCCATTTTTATATTTTTTATCTCTTTGTTAAAGTTCTCACTGAATTCATCTATACTTCCCCTAAGTTCATTGAGCATCTTTATAACCAGTGTTTTGAACTCTGCATCTGTAAGATTGCTTGACTCCTGGATTTATTATTCCTGGATCTCTGTTCTGTTCTTTCATATGCTTTCTGCTTCTTTGCCTTCCCATTTTGGCTGCCTTTCTGTGTCTGTTTCTACGTACTAAGCAAAGCTCCTAAGTCTCCCTGTCTCAATAGCATGGCTTTGTGTAGTAGGTGTCCAGTGGCACAGTCCTGAGAAGGGTTCAGCTGCATGCCAAGTTTAGCCCCAGTGTCTGCCTCTCTGGGCCACCTGTTAAGATTCAGCAAGCAATCCACAGATGCTGTGCTTATAATTGCCTCAAAAGGCCATGCCAGTAACTGAGGCCAGCTGCCACTAGTGTGAGTCGAGGCTCTGCTCAGCAAGGAGCACCTGACTCGCTGAGGATACACCTCGATATGGCTTAGGTGGGGCCCCGAGCTGGGAGAGGCAGAGTTCAGGGAATCCTCTGGGCGGAGCAACCTCTGTTATTCAGTTTGATGACGTCTCAGCTACGACAGCGCTGTGTCAGCTCCTTGGGAGTGGGGAGGGCTCAACAGAGGAACAATGGATACCCCTGGCACTTCTGTCTGGGAGAGACCCTAGCCTCTGGCCCTCATTCTGACAACTCAGTGTCCCCATGTAAGTCCCTGGTGCCCCCTGTGCAGCTGAACTAGTGCTGGTGCTCAGAGTGAGCAGGTCCATCACTGCAAAAGTCCATTTGCAGACATGGCCCCTTTAAGAGGTGTCTGCAGCTACTGTTGCCTCTGTCCTGCTCAGCTGCTCGGGATGGGCAACCTCATGTCCTAGCCCTGTCCTACTTCAGCCATTGCAGGGTGAATTCTTAGTCCTCTCCCTAGTTGTATGGCTTGTTTACCTAGATCCCAGGTGATTTTCCTTGCTGTTTGCTTCTTGTTTCCATCAAAACTTTGATTTAGTCGCCAGAGGGATAAACAGAGCCTCTATCATCTACACCATTTTTTCTCCTCCTTCCTGTTTTTAAATTTTTAATTTTTAAAAAGGATTTCACATATAAGTGAGATCATATAGTATTTGTCTCTGCCTGCCTTATCTCACTTAGCATAATGTCCTCAAGGTCCATCCATGTTGTGGTAAATGGCAGAATTTCCTTCATTTTTATGGCTGAATAATATTCCATTGTATATGTCTACCGCATTTTCTTTATTCAGTCATCCATTGATGGACACTTATGTTGCCTCCATGTCTTGGCTGTTAGGAATAATGCTGCCTCACATAGGGTATAGATATCTTTTTGAGATGGTGATTTTGTTTTTTTCAGATAAATACCCAAGAGTGGAAATTCTGGGTCATACAATCGTTCTATTTTTAACTTTTTGAGGAACTGCCATACTGTTTTCCATAGTGGCTGTACCAATTTACATTCTCACTAATGGTGCACAAGTGTTTCTTTTTCTTCACACCTTGCCAACACTTGCTACCTCTTGCCTTTTTGATCGTGGCCATTCTGACAGGTGTGAAGTGATATCTCATTGTGATGTTGATTTGCATTTCCCTGATGAAAAGATGGTGTTGAGCTCCTTTTCATGTATCTGTTGGCCATCTGTATATCCTCTTTGGAAAAATGTTTATACAGGCCCTCTGCCAATTTTATAATTGGACTTTTTTTCTATTGAGTTGTTTGAGTTCTTTATATATTTTGGATATCAAACCCTTATCATATATGATTTGTAAACATTTATTCCCATTCTGAGGGTTGCTTTTTTACTTTGTTGACAGTTTCCTTTGTGGAATGACCTACTGGTTGTCATTACTTTTCCCATAAGCATTTTTAACAGGTGCTCTTGTCTATCACATTCTCCTAGGTCACAGCAAGACCATCATGCTCTTTGTCTCTGGACAGATCTTTGTTCTGTGTTCCGTTCAAATAAGAACCTGAGCTTTCTGGATGTGGGTCAAAGCTTCTTGAGTCACTCCTCCGTGAGGATTCTTTGTGAGCAGATCACCCATGTCACCTGTCATCTCCAGAAAGTGGTGTAAGTAGAAGCTCATCTTGTAATGGCTGTTCCCAGGTCTTTTTTTTAATGTGAGAACGATGTTGGAATGCCAGACCAGGCTCCAATTAGCCAGGTGCTCAGAATACAAAGAAATGAAATGGTTCTCATCCTTAAATGTGTCTAATGCGAGGATTATATATTACATCGAATCTTTTTTATGAAATCTGGCCAAGAGTCCGGAAGTCTGCAAACATCCACTATAGGTGCATCTGGATCATATGACAGTAAGTCGTTGTCATAAAATCTGGCCAAGAGTTCAGGTGCTCCCATGCATCTGCTATGAGGCATGTTTGAAACTCAGCCCAAAGGAAACAGGCAGATACATCTCAGAAGGAGACCTGAGTGGGAACTGGGGAGATAATCCAGAGATGAAAGTTTCAAATACATACACAAGAACATGTCAGTGAGGCAACAAAGAACTTATAATGAGTGTATGGAGTGGGGTTGAGAAGTGAGTCTGGATAAGGATGGCTCTGGCAGATGTGAATGCCGATGTGGGCCATCTTGGCAGGTGACTATTAGGATGCCCTTTCCAACCAATATATGTTCAGGGGATAAACTTTATAAGTTTTGTTCAAAACTATATACACATACTTTGTGGAAAATTTCCCCTAAGCCGACATGTCTTAGAAGCCTTAATGAAGCCCCTGAAAATGTAGTACTATTAACTTGGAACTAATAGCTATGCCACACATCAACTGACTGTACCTGCTGATGTCAGGTGACAATAGCTTCTCCAAATGCCATAGAATTTGTGTGTGCAAAGCAACAAAATCTAATGCGGGCTGGTGCCAGCAAAGGTATCAATTTCTTCTGTGTAGCCTTGAAAAACTTATACTGCTCTGGTTTGTAAGATGTTACATGAGAAGACATTTGTAATTTGTGCCACTGAGAGTTTAAGACAATTAAGGAAGGGGCTCTGGACAGCTGGTGGCCCCCTCATTATGACTCTGCTGACAATTTAATTTTGAAGCTTCTTTTGGATGAGCCACAGGGAATGCTCGCTGTCTTTAAATGAAGGGTAAAGGGTTGTAAGATCAACTGCGAGTTTAGGGAGAAGAATATTTCACAGCAGAGGGATGTACTACTGCCTGGTTCAGAGGTGCTAAATAGAAACAGGTTAAGAAGCTCTAAAAACAAGTGGAAGTGAGGATCTGAAATAAGAGTTTGCTAGAAGAGGCAGCAATGTGGGTATTGATTGCATCTCAAATTAGGGTACATTAAGCATGCTTTAAAAAGAGGCCCTGAAAGTTTCCTTTCTCCTGTTATCTCCTACTAAGTGCACAGGATAAATTATGAGCTAGCATCATTACTATATACCATAAGGTCAGTTGACTCTTCTGTTGAAGGAGATGGCACAGTTCATGTGCTAGGAAACTTATTTTTTTTAATGCTGAGTTGCTTCTTGAAGCCTACAGTTTGGTTAGGGAAAACCCATATTATATTCCACTTAAGATTTATTTTAATCCCACTTAAAATCCCACAATTATATGCTAGATGACAAGAAAATAAACAAACAAAACAAAACAACTCTTAATGGTTCATGCCTTCGAGAAGTCTGTAATGCATTACTAACTCAGAAACCATAACGTACGTAGTCTAAATCAGAACTGCTTTGTAGAAATGCAGGTGACCATATGAGGGTGTATGGAGAAGTAATTTATTCTTTCTAGAAGATGTCAGTAGGTGTTGACGGGGAGGGGAGGAAGTTTGTGAGCTGAATGTTGAAGGAAATTATATGATGCAAACAGATAAGGAGGGGAATCTGCAGACTAGCATGAGCAGAGACAAGGGTGTGCCAAGCCCTTAGCTATCTCACTCTCTTCCCTCCCATCACCACCTTCTACTTCCATCCATAGTCCCTCCTTTTTCCCTTTCCAGCTGTCATTCCACTGACTTATCCTTCAAGTCAGCATATCAGACCATCTTCCCCTTTCCATTTTGACTTGATAGCTCATCTTACCAGGTGTTCACAGCACCAGCCATCCATAGCACCCAAGACAGAATCCCTCTTTTTTATTTTTCCTAGGATTAAAAATGTCTCCCCTGCTGACGCATATGGGGACTTCTGTCTGGCTTTCGTTGGTAAGAAGACCCTTACTCACTTAACCCTGGAAGGCAGTGTCCACAGTGATAAGATGCTGCTGCTGTTGTGTGAGACTCTGAAACACTCTCAGTGTAATCTGCAGTATCTGAGGTAGATCTCATGTCATCACTGTTGTCAGCACCAAAAGGGTGCTGTGAGCTGTGCAGTGCTGCCGGGTGAGCTAGATGGAAGAGGGTGCCACTCTGATGGGACATCATGCTGTAGGGGGAGCATATTCTCAGAAGAGCCTGTATGGGGTTTCAGCCTCTGCTTTTTCCCCATCCAGCACTGAATTGTCCTCTGCATTGAACACTGAGCCCAGAATGCAAAGAGACACCTCGAATTTTGTGTCATCCTCTAGCTTAGGGACTTGGTATTTTAGGCTGCATGTTGCCTTCCTGCTGTGATTCAGAGCAGCCATCGACCCTAACCAGCCACTCACTAATGCTGTAGAAGCATTGAAAGCCCAGGTTCCTGGGGGCTCATGGGTTTGAGCCCCTTCCTCAGTGAACCCCATAATGAGTGACGTCTCTGATTATCACCCATCTTTAGCATACCACTTTTTCCCCTTGACTCAGTTGAGTAGAAACCTGAGGTTCTGGCTACTGGCACAGGTTTGTGATTTGGAAATGACCTCAAACCCTTGCTGATCTGTATGCAGAAATGGTAGTGTTTATCATTATTGATGATTTCTGATGGTGCTGTTTGTCATTTATTTGGAAAAAACATCTGTTACTCTAAAGTTCTGATAAATGACATTTCTAAGTGGATACACTGAGGCTCCAAAATGACAAATGGCTGACATGGAATTTACAACTTATGTTCACATGATTTGAGACAGTTTACATGCCACCTTGTATTCCAGTTACTTAAGTAAACTCATGATGTCCTTGAAATAGATGAAGCTCCAAGGGAAGAAAGGCACTCACTTAAGTATTCCAATTTTACCTATGACATGCATCCCAGAATATGGGCACAGGATATTGATGGATTATATTCTTTATTTGCTTGACATAAAGATATTGTTTCTTCCCAAAGTACAAATAGGGAAAAAAGAGAATGTCACAAAGTTTAAATCACTTGCAAAGATTTGGGGCATAGTAAAAGACAGAATCACGATCCAAACAATAAGCTTGTCCTAGTGTCTTACACTCTGATTTACATCTGTAAGGGTAGCTGGGTTTCTGAGCCTAATAGAATGTATTAATGGGTTGCCCCAATGTTCCCCCGAATAGCCATGTCACTTTTATATTGCCACCAACAGAAAGAGTTCCAAATTATCCTTATTTTTGCTGCACTTAGACTCAATAAATTTTGGACCTCACTGCCTAATGCTCAAATTTTATCTCCTTGTTTTAATTTGCATATTCCCTAGTAATTTATGAATTTGAACTTTTTGAGTATCAGGCCTCAATGTTTCTTCCCCTACAGAATCACATATCTAGGTCTCAGTGAGATTAGGACAGACTCAGGCAGGGAAAGTCATCATATTAAAAAAAAAAGTTGGATGTGAAAAATAGCAGGTCGTGTTGGTGAAACTCCACACAGAATTGCATCACATGTTTTTTCTCCTAGAGATGAGGCTAGATATTGATTGAATGGTCAGATAGATGTTTGAAGATGCCAAGGGGATTAACTCTCTCCAAAAATCAGGCTGGGATTGGATACACACTGGAGTAGAATGAGATGAAAACCAAGGACATAATCTTCAAGAAGCATAATAAGATGACAGGGTCTTCCTCTCTGTCTTCCCAGAAGAATGACTTGTCCCCATGTATCCCACAGGTTGGGGCCTTGTTCTAACATCCCTCAGCAGTGGGATGATTTCTCCTTGGCCCTCAAAATCAACCAGTCCCTGAAGTACCTGGACCTCTCGGCCAGTGAGCTGCTGGATGCAGGAGTCAAGTTGCTGTGTGCCACTCTAAGACACCCAAAGTGCTTCCTGCAGAGGCTGTCGTAAGTCTCCTTCTATGGAGCATCTTCATTTTAGATCTGGGTTACCTAGAGAAGAGTGAGGTGACACCAGACTTTCAGGGCAACCCATATGGGATCTCCTTTTGGTGCAGACACCTGGTTCTCCTTTCTTGGCCCTAGACAGATGACTCATGCAATTTCTTTGCTCTTCTTTTGTTTCTGGTCCTTCATGGCTTTGATCACCAGCTCAAGAAAGAGAGGGTGTAGGATTAACAAGAAGGGATGTCAGCTGAGAAGTTTGGGCTTTGGAAATGTTCTCATGGTCTTGTTCAGATGTGGTGCTTTTGCAGGTTGGAAAACTGTCACCTTACAGGGGCTTGTTGCAAGGAACTGTCTTCTGCTTTGATTGTCAACCAGAGTCTGACACACCTGTGCCTGGCCAAGAACAACCTTGGGGATAGTGGGGTGAAACTCTTGTGTGAGGGCTTGAGTTACTCCGAATGTCAGCTACAGACCCTGGTGTAAGTCCCTGCTGTGTGTATGTGTGTGTGTGACATGTAGGACAGATGAGACTGTTTAATAACTCTACTTGAATGAATCTGGCCAGATCCTGGTATAGATTATGTAAGAACATGTAGAAACAGGTGTTAACATCTGCCTGCCTTTCAGAGTTTACCTTCCGGCCTTTTCCTATTCTAGGAAGTTGGTTTAGGCAATTGGTTCTGAGGTCTGCCGTTTTGTGTATTTTCTGAGTCCCTATGGCATACTTCTCCCTGAAGTTGGGAATGGATTGAGTTATATGTTTCTGTAAAGAGCCAGAAGGTAAATATCTTAGGCTTTGTGGGCCATTTGATATCTGTTCCTGTTGTCCAATTCTGCCATGGTCATGTGAATGTGTAAAGGAATGCATGTTCCAATAAAATGTTATTTACAAAAACAGGTGGCGAGCTGGACTTGACCCAGAGGCTGTAGTTTGCTGACCTTGTCACATGGGAACAAGCCCAGCACAAACTACCTGTACCCATTAGACTCACAGGTGAAAGAGCAACACTCAAGAGATAGTGTGGAGTTGGGGACCTGCTTCTGTTCAGAAATTCTATCTGGCTTTGATTTCTCTGGGGGGTGTTGCTGTCCTAGAAAACCTGTCTGCCAGTTATCTCAATAGCTTCCAGCCATGCCCCAATCATTTAAGACTAAAAAGGAAAAATGAGTATTCAGCTTCTAGGAGCTGATAGAGAAAATAAAATGATTGCATCTCTACCTAAATAATATTCATTAGAAGAAATAAAATTTCATATATGATATTGCTATGTAGATGGCTCTATTTAAAAGATAGTTTATTAAGGCATCTAAACAATAATAAAAAAATATCTGGAGCTTTTTAAGTACTTAGTATCAGGGACTCTACTAAAGTTTATAAGAATTCTCTTTTTAATACTTACAACCATGTGTGATAGTTACCTTTATTTCAGTTTTACTAATTAGAAAACCGAGGCTTCACCACTTAGCTTGCCCATAGTAGGTATGAAGCCCCCTCTATAAACAGAGTTGTCAATGATTATTACTTTAAATATGTAAAGTTGATGTTGGACCAAGATTCCATTTTGTAGGCTGCTCGAATGTAAATAATCTTAGACTTTGTTTCAGTTTCCCTCCCTAAACTCCGCAGGTTCACGTGTGATTTTAGGATTTTTGCATGATACAAAGCATGGCGTCTTTGGGCCCCTTATATTCATCTGCTCTTTGTCATGTCCCTTCACGTTCTCTAGCTTCTGTTGCTATGATGCCGGCATGAGGCTATTAGGGTCAAATTCAGATTCACCTGCCTGAATGTGCCATGTGACCACCCTTCTCTGGGGTCTGGCCTCCTCATCAGGAGAGTTTGTAGAAGTCTAAACTTGTAAGAGAGTCTATAGCATTTAAATTAGAAACTCAGCCACTAAGACACCAGGAATGTTGAGCTTCTGGGTGCACCCCAATTCTGCCGGGGCAATTAAATACAAGACTTAAAATAAGAAATAAAAAAAATAAGGAGAATGGAATCTCAAAGACCTAACCGTGCAGAAGATAAGTGAGGAAGACTCAGATTCAGCTTTGAGTCTGTCTGAACCCAGAACCTGAGCTCTTGACCTATACAATATGCTGCCATTTGAGGAAAACCTGTATCTAAGGAGATGTGTGTGTTTCTTTGTAATAAAAGGTGGCAATCAAAGGCCAGTTTCACCCACTACCACCTAGGCAGAGTGGAAATAATATAATCACCATTCCATTTGTACGTTGTTATGAATAAGCCTACGTGATAGCATATGGCTTGAGGTAGGAGATGTGTGGTAGTATAAGTGACAGCCACTTCACAAGGCATGTGTCACAGAGGGATAACGGACTTCTCTTATGATTGTCCTTGTAGGTTGTGGTGCTGCAACATAACCAGACGTGGCTGCAAACACATCTCAAAGCTTCTCCAAGGAGACTCCAGCCTGACACACTTGGACCTGGGCTTCAATCCCATAGCTACCGGACTGTGGTTTCTCTGCGAGGCTTTGAAGAAGCCAAATTGTAACCTCAAATACCTGGGGTAGGTGTTTTTGTTCTTTTTAAAAGGAGTTTGAAACTAATCTCTGAGATATTTTGGGGTCTAGACTGTAATAGTATCACTCCTGGTCCAGTTTTAGGAGCAAACTCCTACAGAAATTGCATACAAGTAACTGGGTGCTTACAGAGTTGTTCAGAGGGCCTGAAGGAGTGGGATGTAGATGGGATGGCTTCCAGTGAAGTGGATTTCAGGAGTGTACTGCTTCTGCTGGGTCCAGTGATTAGAACACAGGAGGCTGTCCCAGCTTAGGACCCAGGGAACTATAGATGAAACTACCCTCAGGAAATGTAGTGTTTCCATCAAAAAGATGAAACTTTGCTTCACTTTCTCTTCCAAGTCTCAGTCAAATGCATTTCACTGATGAAAACTACTTTGCAACAAGAACCCTAAAGGAAAGAGGATCTGGGTCATGTACATACTTCCTTAGCTTTGCAGAGACCAGAAAGAACACTAGGACATATGGGGTGCTTTTGTTTTCTATCATGGCTGTACCTGAGGACTCTTAAAAGCCTCAATGGCCAGGCTTCCCCCAGATGATTCCAATATTAACTCAAGTTTGAGCTCCCCTAAGTTAGAAGTTGGAGAAGATACTGAGCAAGCATTTTCACAGCATCCAAAGAGTGGGGCTCATCTTTCTCGATGGCTGAGCAAGGGCCCAGCACCACAGCAAAGGCATGAAATAGGGGTTCTAACATCACAGTATGGTTCAGATCCCATCTGATATGTATTAGCTGTGACTTTGGACATTCAATTTTCCCCTTATGGAATGAACAATTCATATATATGTAATAAATATATATATAATAAATATATATATAATACATATTTAATAAATCTCCTATTTATTAAAGAAAATGAATTCTTAATCAAAACATTCCCACAAAGACAAGTGATCAGATGGCTTCACTGGTAAGTTTTATCATATTTTTAAAAAATTAAGATTATTGGGGTAATATTGGTTAATACAATTATATAATTTTCAGGTATACATTATAATTTGACATCTGTATATTCTATTGTG
Source organism: Pteropus medius (assembly GCF_902729225.1). Taxonomy (NCBI): domain Eukaryota; kingdom Metazoa; phylum Chordata; class Mammalia; order Chiroptera; family Pteropodidae; genus Pteropus; species Pteropus medius. The sequence goes on from NW_024355109.1 coordinate 1,562,047, forward strand.
TTTACCACCCAAAGTCCAGTTTCCTTCAGCTACTATATATTTGACCCCCTTTACCCCATCTACCTCCCCCCTCGTCTCCTACCACACTAGTAACCACTAGTCTATAGTCCATGTCCATGAGTCTCTGTTTGTCCTGCTTATTTGTTGCTTTTAGGTTTATATCCCACAAACAAGTGATATCATGTGATTTTCAACTTTTTCAGTCAGGCTTGTTTCGCTTAGCATGATTATCTCGAGGTCCATCCGTGTTGTTGCAAATGGCAGCATTTCATCTCTTCTTATGGCTGAGTAATATTCCATCGTATATATGTACTACAGCTTCTTTAGCCAATCATCTATCGTAGGGCACTTTGGTTGCTTCCATGTTCTGGCCACTGTGAATAATGCTGCTATGAACATCGGTATGCAAATATCTTTTCGGATATGAGTTTTCAAGTCTTTGGGGTAAATACCCAGTAGAGGGATTGCTGAATCATATGGTAGATCAGTTCTTAGTTTCTTGAGGAATCTCCATACTGTTTTCCATAGTGGCTGTACCAATTCACAGTCCCACCAACAATGTATGAGGGTTCCTTTCTCTCCGCATCCTCTCCAACATTTGTTACACTTGTCCTGTTGATTATAGCTATTCTAACAGGTGTGAGATGGTATCTCATTGTGGTTTTGATTTGTATTCCCCTAATAGCTAGCAACGTTGAGCATCTTTTCATATATTTGATGGCCATTTGTATGTCCTCTAGGGAGAAGTGTCTGTTCAGGTCCTCTGCTCATTTTTTGATTGGATTATTTGTTTTTTTTGTTGTAATTGAGTTGTATGAGTTCTTTGTATATTTTGGATACTAGGCCCTTATTGGAGGCATTGCTTGCAAATATATTTTCCCATTCGGACAGTTCTCCTTGTTGACGATTTCTTTTGCTGAGCAGAAGCTTTTTAGTTTGATGTAGTCCCATTCATTTATTTTAGTTTTACTTCCCTTGCCTTTGAGGTCAAATTCATAAAATTCTCTTTAAGTCCAAGGTCCTTGAGTTTAGTGCCTATGTTTTCTTCTATGCATTTTATTGTTTCAGGTCTTATATTTAGGTCCTTAATCCATCTTGCATAAATTTTGGTGTGGTGATAAACAACAGTCTAGTTTCATTCTTTTGCAGGTGGCATTCCAGTTTTCCCAGCGCCATTTATTGAAGAGGCTTTCCTTTTTCCACTGTATGTTTTTGGCTTGTTTGTCAAAAATTATTTGCCCATGTAAATATGGGTTTACTTCTGGACTCTCGATTCTGTTCCACTGGTCTGTGTGTCTGTTTTGCTGCTAATACCATGCTGTTTTGATTACTGTCGCTTTGCAGTATAATTTAAAGTTGGGCAGAGTGATGCCTCCAGCCTTGTTCTTTTTTTCTCAGGATGGCTTTGGCAGTTCGGGGTCTTTTGTGCTTCCATACAAATCTGATGACTTTTTGTTCTATTTCTTTAAAAAAATGCCGATGAGATTTTGATGGGGATTGCATTAAATCTGTATAATGCTTTAGGTAATATGGTCATTTAACTATGTTGATTCTTCCAATCCAAGATCACAGAACATCTTTCCATTTCTTTGTATCTTCTTCGATTTCTTTTAATAGGGTCTTATTAAATTTCATTAAATTTCATTGTTTCATTAAATTTATTCCTAAGTATTTTTTTGTTGTTGCAATTGCAAAAGGAATTATTTTTTTCACTTCATTTTCTGACACTTCATTATTAGAGTATAGGAACGCTATGGATTTTTAAACATTGATTTTGTACCCAGAAACGTTACTGTATTTGTTTCTAGTAGTGTTCTTGTGGAGTTTTTAGAGTTTTCTATATAGAGAATCATGTCATCTGCAAATAGTGACAATTTGATTTCTTTGTTTTCTATTTGGATACATTTTATATTTTTCTCTTGTCTGATTGCACTTGCTAGGACCTCCAATGTTATATTGAATAACAGTGGTGATAGTGGACAGCCTAGCCTTGTTTCTGATCTTAGAGGGAAGGGTTTTAGTTTTTCACCATTCAGTATAATGTTGGCTGAGAGTTTGTCATATATGGCCTTTATTATGTTAAGGTACTTTTCTTTTATACTAATTTTAAGTGTTTTGATCATAAATGCATGCCATATTTTGTCGAATACTTTCTCTGCATCTATTGATATGATCATATAATTCTTATTTTTTAATTGGTTTATGTGGTGCATCACATTAATCGATTTGCGTATGTTGAACCATCCCTGTGCCTCTGAGATGAAGCCCAGTTAATTGTGGTGTGTAATATTTTTAATATATTGCTGTATTCAGTTCGCTAGTATCTTATTTAGGATTTTTGTATCTGTGTTCATGAGAGATATTGGTCTGTAGTTTTTGTGTGTGTGTTATCCTTACCAGGTTTTGGTATCAGAGTACTACTGGCCTCATAAAATGAGTTGGGAAGTATTGCCTCCTCTTCAATTTTTGTATCTGTGTTCATGAGAGATATTGGTCTGTAGTTTTTGTGTGTGTGTTATCCTTACCAGGTTTTGGTATCAGAGTACTACTGGCCTCATAAAATGAGTTGGGAAGTATTGCCTCCTCTTCAATTTTTTGGAAAGGTTTAAGGAGAATATGTATTAAATCTTCTTTGAATGTGTAGTAGAATTCACTGGTGAAGCCATCTGGTCCTGGACTTTTACTTTTTGGTAAGTATTTGATTGTTTCAATTTCCATACTGCTAATCAGTCTACTTAGATTTTCCAGTTATTCTTGATTCAGTCTAGGAAAGTCATATTTTTCTAAGTACTTGTCCATTTCTTCTGGGTTATTAAATTTGGTGTTGTATACTTTTTCATAGTATTCTTGTATGATCCTTTGTATTTCTGCAGTGTCAGCCATAATTTCTCCTTTTTCATCTCTGATTTTATTTGTGTCCTTTCTCTTTTTTCTTTATTGAGTCTAGCCAGGGGTTTGCCAGATTTATTAACCTTCTCAAAAAACCAGCTTTTTGTTGCATTTATTTCTTTTCAATTTTATTTCTGTTCTAATTTTGATTATTCTTTCCTTCTGCTGACTTTTGGCTTCATTTGTTCTTCCTTTTTAGTTCTTTAAGATGAAGCATTAGGTTGTTTATTTGGGCACGTTCTTGTCTTTAGAGATAGGCCTGTAATATGAACTTTCCTCTTATGACCACTTTTGCCATATCCCAAAAGTTTAGATCTGTTGTACTATCATTATCATTGTTTCTATGTATCTCTTGATCTCTCTTTTTATTCTGTGATCCAGTTATTCTTCAGTAGCATGCTGTTTAATCTCCATGTATTCGTGGTTCTTTTTGATCTTTTTTTTCCTGCAGTTGATCTCTAGTTTCAAAGCATTATGATCAGAAAATATGGTTGATATGATTTCAACCCTCTTATATTTGTTGAGGCTATATCTGTGTCCCAGTATGTGGTCAATTCTTGAGAATATTCCATGTGCACTAGAGAAGAATGTATAAGCAGCTGTTTTGGGATGGAAGGCTCTGTAAATATGAATTATGTCCAGTTGGTCTAATGTGTCATTTAAGGGTGTGATTTCCTTATTGATTTTCTTCTTGGATGATCTGGCCATATCCAACAGTGGGGTGTTTAGGTCCCCTACTATGATAGTGTTTCAGTTTGTTTCTCTCTTTAGTTCTGTTAGTAATTGCTTTGCATATTTCGGGGCTCCCTGATTGAGAGCATTGATATTAATAAGTGTTATGTCTTCTTGGTGCATGATTCCTTTTATCATTATGAAGTGTCCCTCAGTATCTTTACCTTTTTTATTTGAAGTCAATTTCATCTGATATTAGTACTGCTACTCCTGCTTTTCTCTGAATGACATGTGCTTGAAATATAATTTTCTACCCTTTCACTTTGAGTCTATATTTGTCTTTGGAGCTGAGATGTGTCTCCTGGAGGCAACATATGGTTGGGTTTTGTTTTTTGATCTATTCTGCAACTTTGTGCCTTTTTATTAGTGAATTCAATCCATTTACATTTAGGGTGATTATTGAAGTATGAAGTCTTCTTATTTTATCTTTTTCTTTCTGGTAGTTTGGTGTTTCCATTGCTTCCTTGTCCTTGTGTTGTTTTCTTTATTTTGGTTGGCTTTTGTGGGTTTTCCTTCTGGTTCCTCTTGTTTTATGTTATATACTTTGGTTCTGAATCTTTGGCGTGTGGTTACCATTATGAATATGTAAATATAGTTATATATATTCAGTCATCCATTTTCTTCTGCATGTACTTTATCTCCATTCCCCTTTGTGAATTTGGATCTTTGAATCTCTTCCTTTTCAGTCATTGTTATCTCAATTTGTTTTTATGTATGCTGAATGTTCATTACTATCTTGTTATAACAATTCTCTTCTTATTATTTAAGCTTATAATGCCCTGTTCTTAGTAAGGGTTGCACTCCTTTGCTTCTATTTGCCTGATAGTCACTTTATTCCTAATTATGTACTCTTTTGCTCATTTTGTTTTTGGTGAACTGACGCTTTTCAGTATTTCCTGTAGTGTAGGCCTTGTACTGGAGAATTCCTTCAATTTTTGTATGCCTGGAAAGGTCTTTATTTCTCCTTCATATCTAAAGGAGAGCTTAGCTGGATAAATTATTCTAGGTTGGAAGTTTCTTTCACTTAATAGCTTAAATATTTGATTCCATTCCTTTCTGGCTTGCATGGTTTGCTCTGAGAAGTCCGAGGATAATCTAATGGGTTTTTCTTTATAAGTTACCATTTTTTTCTCTTTGGCTGCCTTGAGAATTCTGTTTTTTGTCGTTGATTTTTGATAATTTTAATATAATGTGTCTTCGTAAAGGACTTTTGCGGTTGAGATAATTGGGTGTTGTGTTGACTTCATGAATTCCGAGCTCCAGCTCATTCCTTAGATTTGGGAAATTGTCATCCATTGTTTGTCTGAAATTGCTTTCTAATCCCTGTTTTTTTTCCCTGCCCTTGATAATGCCCATTATTATTGTTTCCTCTCCTGATGGTATCAGCTAGTTCTTGAATTTCTCTTTCATTAATTTTCATTCTTCAGTTTCTCTCTTCTTCCTTCTGATTTATTTCTAGATATCTGTCTTCGATATCACTTATCCTTTCTTCCATTTGGTTGACTCTGTTGTTTCCCAAGCTTGCTGTTTCATTTTTCAACTATTGCAGTGTGTTCTTCATCTCCAGAAGTTCTATTTGGTTCTTTTTGAGTGATTCAGTTTCCTTGCTCTGCTCATCTAGTTGTTTTTTCAATTCTTGCAATTTTTTATTTGAGTTGTTTTGGATCTCACTGGGTTTTTTCAGAAGTGCCATCCTGAATTCTGTCATTTAAGTCACATATTTCTATGTTTGCAATTTTATTTTCTGGAGATTTTTCTCTTTCTTTCTGAGCTGCCTTGTCACCTTGGTTGTTCACAGTGTTTAATGGACTATTTTTCTGCCTGGCATTAATGGAAATGTATTCTGCTTTTTCCCAGAAAGAAGATTTATTATATAAAAGTCTCTCTTTAGCCTGTTGCAAAGAAGGCACTTTTCTTCTGGTTTCCAGTAGGTGGTGTCTAAGCCTCTTGGATCCTTGCTTTACATAAAGCTTTAAAAATCAGTTTTTATTTTCTGATAGATATTTAATCATGTTCGCTACCCTCAGTTTCAGTCCCTGCCAGTATTAGCAACAGTTTTGGTAGCATTTGCTCAGATTCCCCTGGGCTCCGCAGTGTTCCATCTCTGAAGGTATGGGGGGAGGGGTCTTCTAAGTTGGGGATTGGGGGCTGCAGCTCAGCCTTGGTTTTTCAATCACAGTTGGTAAAAATCAGCTGTTTCTCTGCTGGCCGCTTCTCTGCTTTCTGCCCTGATGACTGGGCCCTGCAACCAGCAGGCCACGGGGAGCTTGCAACTTTCTCAGGCAGGGCTGTTCAGGGAACTTGACACATGAACTCGCTGGTCTTTCTCCCCTCCTTCACTTCCCCTCCCCCTCCTCCTTCATGGAGCTCCAGAGGCTGTGAGAGGTAGCTTCAGTCTCAGCAGTGTTTGCTCAGATTCTCCTGGGGTTCTGTGGTGATCAGTCCTGGAGGATATGGGGTGAGGGGCCTGCTGGATTAGGAGTTGGGGGCTTCGGCTCAGCCTTGGTTTTGCAACCAGGGCCGGTAAAAATCAGCTGTTGTTTCTCTGTGGTCCTGCCCCACTTCTCTGCTTTCTACCCTGATGACTGGGCCCTGCTGCCGGCTGCATATAAGTTCCAGGCAGGGTTGTTCAGGGAAGTCACTGCACCTTCACCCCTCCTGCTCCTCCTACAGGGAGCTCTGGCGACTGCCAGAGGTAGTTTCTTTATCTCCCAGTCCACTGCCTGACATCTAGGGTTCTGACCTGTAGTAGGTCTTATGTGCAGATCCCACACTCAGACATGCTGGTGTGCAGTTTGGGTGTTTTTTTTGTTAAGTTTTAGATGTTCAGCTTATTGTTGTTTCAAGGGGAAAGATCTGGGGACGTCTCTCACTCTGCCATGTTTTTTCCTCTCTGACAATTCTTTAATCAGAGAGGATAAAAGGTTCATTCTTATAAAAGTACAGTTAGTATATTTGCTGAGTTACAACCTCCTTGTACATTTTTATGTAATGTATATTTTTATATAACAAGCATGTGAATCAATGTTTGTTACCAAGCTCCAGCATGTTCTCTGTGGCTGTGCTTCTTCCCATCTTTCTAACTAGATCCTGTGCTTTCTTCCTCACACTGGTCTACATCACTCAACCAGCCTCTTCAGGTCCTGCCTGCAATGTCTTTGTTCTTACTGTTGTTCTTTTTTTCTGACTAGAGCACCGAGACTGCAGTTTTCAGAGCTATTTGCTAATATTGCACTTCTCACCTAGGTTAATATGGGGGAGAACAGACCAGTTTGGATAGTTGAGAGAACTACTGACTTCTGTTGCAACATGCTGTTTTCTGTAATAAATAATAAATCGATGGTAGCATTATGCTGCCCAATCACTGGAACTATACATTTTTAAAAATTTACTTTTATGGAGGTAAAGAAGAACTACTTTAAAGTGCACAACTCAGTGATATTTTGTACAGTTACAATGCTGTATGACCACTACCACTATCAGTTCTAGAACATTCTCATGATTCCAGATGGAGACTCAAAACCCATGAACAGTTACTCTTCCCTCCGCTAGCCCCTGGCAACCACCAATCTGCTTGCTTTGTCTTGATGGATTGACCTTTTCTATATATTTCATATGAATGGACTCATGTGTTTTATATGTGTGTATGTGTCTATGTGTGTCTGTGTGGCTTCTTTCAGTTATTATAATATTTTCAGGGTTTATCCACATTGTAGCAATTGTAAGTACTTCATTCTTTATATGGCTGAATCATACCCTATTGTATGGATGTACCAGAATTTATTCATTCATTTACTCACTGTAAATTTTGTTTTGGGGAAGAATCAAATCATTTTCTGTGTCTCCAGTGCCTATCATAGTGGCCAGGGCAGCAGCAGGATGATGTGCAGATGGTGCAGTGTTCAGGACACATGGCGGAAGGGTCAGTGTGGCTTGAACCAGCTCGCTAGGCTCTATAGAAGCCTGCCTAAGCTGTATCTACTCTAAGTAGTGCCTCCTTTGTCCTCCACCTGCAATGGCACCTTTAGTTCAGAAGGAAGTCTCTGAGAAACAGATATGGAAGGAGAGCTGTGATGACATATCATGTATTAGTAAAGCATAGTTAACACAGCTTACTGTCGGCCCCCCCACCAAAAACAAAAACAAAAACAAAAACAGTCCAACCCTTCTAATCCCTGACTTTCAGGCTTATGATCCTTCACTCCTCTTTATTTCATACCTGACACTCAGACCATGTGGAAGCATTTCCCTCCCGATACATGGAAGATGACCAACTCCCTGCTCTTCCACTGCTAATGCTCTCATCTGGGCTACCACCTCTCACATGTATGATCTCTGAGCTGGTCTGTGGGTGTTGGTCCTTGAGTTCCTGTAGTTTGTTCTCAACCCATCACCCCAAGGTCTCTCTCCAGCTGGAAGCCAGATGACAGCACTTATGTTTCCAAATACTTGGAAGCTCCCCATGTCACTGCAGATAGAATCTGAAGGCTTTTTACAGTAGCCTGCAAGACCCTACTGGATACCCTTATTAGTTATGAGCCCTCCTTCCACTTCCCCCAGATTGGTGTTTCAGCTACACCATTTCCTTCCCCCCAGTGACCATAATGCTTCACTCTCTGCCTGCCTTTAGGTTTTTATTTCTCACATCTTCCCGATGAGGAATTCACTGACTATCATAAACCTACCTAATATCCTTATCTCTGGCCAAGTTATCCTAATAATTTATCCATTATCCACTGTCTTTAATGCAACATATCCTGATAGCCATTGTCACTAAAATAAGTTCCATGGAAAAAATGCCCTCCCCCCTAATTTCTTCACCACTTGGTCCCCAGCAAGTCTGAGTGTGCTTGTCAACATGGTAGGTTCTGAACAAGAACTTGCTTGGCAAGTGATTTAGCATCTGTCCTCTTTGTCAACAGGCTCTGTGGCTGCTCCATCACATCTTTATACTCTCGGGATCTTGCATCCACCCTCACAAGCAATCAGAGGCTGGAGACTCTGGACCTGGGCCAGAATATCTTCGGGAAGAATGGAATAATAGTGCTCTTAGAGGCTTTAAAACAGAACAATAGCCCCTTAAAGACGCTCAGGCTGAAGATGGATGGTTCTAGTGTGGAAATGCAGATGCTGTTGGAGGAAGTGAAAGACAGCAATCCCACACTGACCATTGATTGTGAGGATTCCAGAACAACTAGGTCCTCGTACTGTGACTTCTTTTCCTCAATGCTCTGAGATAATGCTCTAGCAATTAAATGTCTCTCTGATGATATCTCTTTAATGAAGATTATAGGGTCAAATATTAATTACTGTGCCAAAACAGAACAGAGCACTGGCTTTCACTATCTGGTTTACGGTAAATTCTGCACGAGTCACATACCCACTTTATGTCAGAATTCTGTTATCTTTCACAAGGATGCAAGAATAATAAAAGGCAAAGCACTATGTTTGAAGCTGTGTTTATTAACGTGCCCCAAAGCTAACAGTGTAAACTTTACGGCATACGTAGTCCAGGAAAAAACATTATGAAATTCATAGATGATGGTAGAATTTTTTCCTATATTCTACCCTAGCTCAGGTACTTCTTGGCCTAATTTAATTATAGGCTGATGGGTCTACATAATCAGTGCAGTTCATGGTTTTCTTACTCAGTTTTATGATATTCTAACGTAGGAGTTGATAAGCTTTTTCTGTAAAGGGCCCAATAGCTAATATTTTAGGGTTTACAGTCTATATAGTAACTGTCACAACTCACATTTGCTGTTATAGTGTAAAAACAGCCAGAGACCATATGAGGATGAGAGGGCATGGCTGTGTTCCAATAAAACTTTATTTATGAAAACAAGCAATGGGCTAGATTTGGCCAGTGGGCAATCATTTTCCAACCCTTGCTCTAATCCTGTTGTTGATGAAGCACAGACCTGACCGCATCTGTTTGCTTTAAACTTTCGATAATTCTGTGTATAATCCATTGCCATGAAGAAGAAAGCCCTTCTTGGTTATCCTCAGACTATTGCTTGTAACCACAGAAAAGGCAGCAAAGCTACTTCAGAACTTCCTTTAAAAAAATTAAACAACTCAAGATCACCATTTAGCACTAACTCTTAGGCACAGACAATAGTGAGTGACATTTTCTCTTAATTTTTCCTCCAAACTCCAGAGGTGAGTGATAAGACTGTTTACGTGGTCCCATGTTGATATACATGGGTGTGTGTGGGGGCGGTCCATAACAATATGGGATGTGATCAAAGTCCTGGTTATAAAAACAGTGGCCTAGAGTTAGAGATTTAGGTTGAAGGTAGAAATGACAAAAAAATTTTTTTGTTTTGGATTCAGGATAACATTTTATTTTGGTGAAGTTTTCTCCCCAACATGGCCTTCATTATTGCCATGTCTTTGTAGCCAGTCACTCCTTTCATTCTGGCTGTTGTCGAGAAATTCTCTTTGAATACTAATGTATTTATGCACAAATTTTCTTTCCTTTTATCTCCTAGTTTTTGTTTGTGTGTTTTTTAAAATTTTTTATTTTTCAGTTACAGTTGACATTCAATATTATATATGTTTCAGGTGTACAGCATAGTGGTTAGATATTTACATAATTTACAAAGTGATCTCCCAGTTAATCTAGTACCTACCTGGCACTATACATAGTTATCACAGTATTTCCTTTTATGCTGCTAGGGTTTCAGAATTTTGGGGAGAAAAAAAATTCAGCCTTTATCTCTTTACATATTGTCTTCCGTTTTCTATATTGTCTCCTCATTTATCTCCCATATTTCTTAGTGTTTCACCCTTTCCCCTTCTGTGCTATATTCTGTGAGTTAAGTATCACCTTAGTTGAAAAAGAGTTGGGCAACTAGAAGATAAACACCACAAATTGACACATAACTCTTAGTAACTCAAGTATGGAGGTACTAGGGCTTAACTTCGTCACTCAATGATCTCATGAAGGACCCGATTTCTTTTACTGTCCAGCTTTGCCATCCTTATTAAGATAAATCTGTTTATTAAGGTCCTTATTAAGATAAATCTCAAATGTTCAAGTTGCTATGGTATTTGGGGTGACACCTGCTGACATCAACTTAAATCAAGCTTTTGCATAAGGGTGGTTAGTGGGATGTGGAAAGGCAAGGATTTTAAGGGACTATCAGGGGGAGGAATTGAGTCTGGATCAGGAGAAGTGATCAAGTAATTAGAGGTGGGGCTGAGTCAAAATTCAGGGTTCTGCTTGAGCACAAAGCTCATAGTACATTTTTTTTTTAATTAAAAGAACTCTCATAAAAACCAGAGACAAATGTAGTAGAGGCTGGTTGTGATTGAAATGTCTGGATCACTAACCAATGTAGTGTATATCTGAAACTAATATGTAATAAAAAAACAAAACAAAACCCTGTCTGGGTCAGACCCTCTACTGGATATTTCAAGTACATTTTGATTGAAACATTGCAGAAGTCTCCCCCTAAAAAGAATCATGTTATTTTTTCTTTTTATAAATAAGAAACAAACACAGCCAGAGGACTCTGTGCCCTGATGTGGCAAAGCCTCTAAGAAGCAGCGGTGACCTGAAACCATCATTCATCATATTGTAAAGATTGTGGTTTGTCTTATAACTCACTTTGTACAGAAAAATTTAAAAAGTCTTACAGAATTTGGAATAAAAGGCATAGAGTTTAGGATACTGTATAGATCAGTGTGTTGCAGAAATGTTGCAAAATCAGACCGGTGAGGAACCAAGCACCACTCAGAGAGTGGGAGTACTCATGTTTATTATACAGGTGGTCCCAGAAGAGCTGGCACTCTGAAGATCTGTTCTCTGAGCTCAGACGCAACTTTGCTTTTATAGGGCTTGTCCGTGCAGTTACATTTGGCCAGTTGGCATGTGTGTTAATTGGTTAATTTGTCCTCAGGCAGTTACAAAGAGTTACAAAGCGTGAGGTTTTCAGGCAGGAACTCAGGCAATATATCTGTTATCTAGACAGAATAAGCAAAAAGGAAGATGAATCTTTAGTTAATTTCGAGGTCACCCTGCCCTTTGGCCTATGCGGCAAGCATATCTATAGAAGCAGAACAAAGAGCTGATTATAAGATTAGCCATTTGAGTGAAATATCCTCTTCAAGTGGTTCTCAGAAGGGGTGATTTTGCCACCCAGGGGACAATGGACAACATTTGGAGTTATTTTTATTGTCACAACTAGGGGGTGCTCCTGGCATCTAATGGGTAGAGACCAAGGTTGCTGCCAAATGTACAAACAAATGCCAGGACACCCTCTTCCTCCTCCCAACAAAGAGCTAGTAGTACTGAGAGTGAGAAACTCTCCAGCCCCCGATTTATTTATTCACTGCTGTAGAACAAGACAGTGGTCCACAAGCCCGGGGCGATTTTGCCCCTCAGGGAACACTTGCCAATGCCTAGACACATTTTATTTCTTTATCGTGGCAAAATACACATAACATCAAACTTACCATTTTAATCATGTTAAAGCATACAATTCAATGGCATTTAGAGCATTCACAAGGTTGTGCAACCACTACCAACCACCATCTAGTTCCAGAACATTCCATCACCCAGAAGGGGACCCAGCTGCTCTGTTAGGGGGCCCCTCTGTATCCACCTCTCCTAGCCCCTGGAAGCCATGCATCGCATGTGCTTTCTGTCTCTCTAGACTTGACTATTTCAGATTTTTTGGGTCACAGCTGATCGTGCTGCTTGCTCCAAGTGGGCAGAGGCCAGGGGTGCTGCTGAACACCCTACAAGGACAGCCCCGGCAGCAAAGAACCATTCTGTCATTCTGAGGTTGAAAACCCCACCACGGATGAAAGTAGGAACAGCTTCTAGTCAGATGTGATGTCTCCAGGATGCCCACCCTCCCTGGGTTTCTCTGCTGGGTAAATGAAGACCCCGAAAGACTTTACTTTTTCTTCTCTCTTCCTTCTGGACAGCAGGCGTCAAAATGTCCACCTCATGGTGTTTCGAGGAATGGTTCCCCACAGCCTGTCACTCCACTTGCCCTCCACCAGCCTCTGTCCCTTCACAGCTCAGCTTTGCAGGGGCCAGAGGGCCTGACAGCCTGCAGAATCGCAGCTCCTGCTTCCCCGCCCTGCTGCGCCCCAGAGAAGGGGTGGGTAGCTGGCTATCCTGCTCCAGAAAGGAAGAAAACTCTCCGTTTGGGGCTGATCTAACAGGGCTTGTTTTCCAGGGCTGTGCATGAGCCAGCAACTCAGGCCCCAGATGAGTCCATCCCCCAACATCATGGTTCATTTAACCCCCTTCTTGCTTGGCACGAGGCAGTTGTGGAGCTGGCCTTGGGGTTCAAGCTCACTTGTACAAGAGTCTCAGTAGGGAGAGTGGCATGGGGAGTTAAATCCGTGGAGATTCAGGGTAGGAAGGTTCTTCCTGGGGATACCTGTTAGATCTTCTCTTCCAGCTCACCTGGATTCCAGATTCCAAATGAAGGTCTGTGACAACGCTGAGCTAGGTCATTCAGAAGAGAAACATTCCATCATAGACCAAGGGGAGAGTCAAATTGGAACATTCCATCAGATGCCAATGGGGGAGTCAAAGTGGAACCAAAGGAGAGCCAGAAGTGGAGGATTTCATCCTAGATCAAGGCGGGAGAGGAGGGGGAAGCCAGAGGCAGAACATTCCATCGTAGACCAAGGAAGAGAGAGCCAGAAGGGAACATTTTATGACAAACCAAGGCAAGAGCCAGAAACATTTCATCGTGGACCAAGGCAGGGGGGCTTCACACTCTGTGTTGGAAAACTTCAGTGTCCAGACCACATGGACAATGCACGTCTCAGAGAAGGCTTCCCACAGACCAGTTAAGTACCATTCTTACTATGGAGCTGGAGGGCTCTGGAGAGAGCTCAGTGATACCCCTCTCCCCCGGAGCAGAGGAGGTTGGGTGAGTGGTACTCACAGGGCCGTCTTGGTCAGATCTGGCCTGGGGTCTGTTGTCTCCAGCAGATCTTCTGCCTCACCTCCCATCCGAACTCTCAGTCCTAGAATCTAGCTCAGAGCTTGCCTGGATACTGCTCCGAGACCCAAGCTAGCCTCCTGGATCTCTCTCTAGCCCAGTGGTTCTCAACTGGGGGCGATTCCTGCCCCCAGGTTCCCCCAACAGTGTCTAGAGACATTTTGGTCACAACTGGCATCAGATGGGTAAAGTCCAGAGATGCTGCTACACCTTACAATGCACAATGAAGCCCTCCTCCACTCACATGCAGCAAAGAATTATCCGGTCCCAGATTTTAACAGTGCCAAGGTTGAGAAACCCTGGCTTCGGTGATTTTTCTGCCAGAAATAACCACTTCTAATATTCCACTGATTTGGAGAAAGGCAAGGTCGCAAGTTCAAGGCAATTCTCCAAACTCAGCTTAGAGTAAGACACTGCTGTTTTTAGAGAACTTGGCATTAGGTCCCATGTCAATGGGAAGAGGTAAAGCAAAGCTGGCAAAAATGCATAGATTGAGATATATTATAAAGAAAAAACTTAAAGAAAAAGTTCTCGATCTGGCTTTCCTGACCTTTTCACTCAATTTCACATGGGTTTCCCTGTGAGCTTTCTCTGATCCAGCCATTTTAGGTTTCCTGCTAGTTCCCCAAGCTCACGCCTGCGTCAGGCCCTGCTGGAGAACTTGATATTCTGTGCCTGGTGGGTGTTCTTAGGGTATCACAACGTTTCACAGGCCACTCCTACACAACAGTCACCACTTTCTCACACAGCTGTGTTTACTCCCTGACCAGGCTTCATGCAGGACCCTCCCCCGCTCTGCTTGCGTTTTCCCATCACCCTCTTCATAGCCTTCTAAACCTGTGGTTCTTTTTTTAAAAATTTATTTTTTATAGTGACATTGATAATGAAATCGAATAAGTTTCAGCTGTACATTTTAACAGTAGGGCATATATATATTTACACTGGGGTCACCTCCCATAGATTTCTTTCTGTCACCATGTATTTGAACCCCCTTATCTCATCTACCTCCCTCCTCCCCTTTCCCCTATGGTAACCACTAGTCTATTGTCCATGTCCATGAGTCTCTGTTTGTCCTGTTTGTTTCTTTTAGGTTTATATCCCATATATGAGTGATATCATGTGATTTTCAACTTTTTCAGTCAGGCTTATTTCACTTAGCATGATTATCTTGAGGTCCATCCATGTTGTCACAAATGGAAGTATTTTACCTCTTATAGCTGAGTAATATTCCATAGTATACATGTACCACAGCTTCTTTATCCAATCATCTATCATAGGACACTTCAGTTGCTTCCATGTCCTGGCCACCATGAATAATGCTGCTGTGAACAAGGATGTGCAAATATCTTTTCGGATATGATTTTTTAAGTCTTTGGGGTAAATACCCAGTAGAGGGATTGCTGGATCATATAGTAAATCAATTCTTAGTTTTTTGAGGAAACTCCATACTGTTTTCCATAGTGGCTGTACCAATTTGCAGTGCCACCAGCAGTGTATGAGGGTTCCTATCTCTCTGCATCCCCTCCAGCATTTGTTATTATTTGTCCTGTTGATTATAGCTATTCTAACAGGTGTGAGATGGTATCTCATTGTGGTTTTGATTTGCGATGTTGAGCTTCTTTTCATATATTTGTTGAACATTTGTATGTCCTCTAGGGAGAAGTGTTCAGGTCCTTTGCTCATTTTTGATTAGATCATTTGGGATTTTTGTTGCTGTTATTGAGTTGTATAAATTCTTTGTATATATTGGATACTAGGCTCTTATCAGAGGTGTTGGTTCAAATATATTTTACCATTCAGATGGTTGTCTCTTTACCTTATTGACAGTTTCTTTTGCTGAGCAGAAACTTTTTAGTATGATGTAGTCCCATTAATTTATTTTTGCTTTTACGTCACTTGCCTTTACAGTCAAATTCATAAAATCCTCTTTAAGTCTATAGTCCAAGGTTCTTCTATGCATTTTATTATTTCAGGTCTTATATTTGAGTCCTTAATCCATTTTGAGTTAATGTTGATGTGTGGTGTATTATTATGTTAAGGTACTTTTCTTCTATACCGATTTTGTTAAGTGTTGATCATAAATGGATGCTGTATTTTGTCGAAGGCTTTCTCTGCATCTATTGATATGATCATATGATTCTTATTTTTTAATTTGTTTATGTGGTGTATCATAGTAATTGATTTGCGTATGTGGTTTATAATTTTTTAATATGATGCTATATTCGGTTCGCTAGTATCTTATTTAGGATTTTTGTATCTGTGTTCATGAGAGATATTGGTCTGTAGTTTTTGTGTGTGTGTTATCCTTACCAGGTTTTGGTATCAGAGTACTACTGGCCTCATAAAATGAGTTGGGAAGTATTGCCTCCTCTTCAATTTTTTGGAAAGGTTTGAGGATATGTATTTAATACATAAAATATGTATTAAATCTTCTTTGAATGTTTAGTAGAATTCACTGGTGAAGCCATCTGGTCCTGGACTTTTACTTTTTGGTGAGTATTTGATGATTGTTTCAATTTCCATACTGCTAATCAGTCTACTTAGATTTTCCAGTTATTTTTGATTCAATCTAGGAAAGTCACATTTTTCTAAGTACTTGTCCATTTCTTCTGGGTTATTAAATTTGGTGTTGTATACTTTTTCATAGTATTCTTGTATGATCCTTTGTGTTTCTGCAGTGTCAGCCATAATTTCTCCTTTTTCATCTCTGATTTTATTTATTTGTGTCCTTTCTCTTTTTTCTTTATTGAGTCTAGCCAGGGGTTTGCCAGATTTATTAACCTTCTCAAAGAACCAGCTCTTTGTTGCATTTATTTTATCTGTTTTTTGTTTGTTTGTTTTTAATTTCATTTATTTCTGTTCTATTTTTGATTATTTTTTTCCTTCTGCTGATTTTAGTCTTCATTTGTTCTTCCTTTTCTAGTTTTTAAAAATGAAATGTTAGGTTGTTTACTTGGCCTCATTCTTGTTTTTTGAGATAGGCCTGCAAATTGTTTCAATTCGTCTCTATGTATGTTGAACATTCACTACTATCTCGAAATAGCAAATCTCTTCTAATTGTTTAAGCTTGTAATGCCCTGTTCTTAGTAAAGGTTGTACTCCTCTGCTTCTATCTGCCTGCAAGTCGCCTTACTCATAATTACATATTTTTATTTTTGTCATTTTGTTTTAGGTGATCTGATCCCTTTCAGTATTTCCCCTAATGCAGGCCTCATAGTGGAGAATTCCCTCAATTTCTGCATGTCTGGAAAGGTCTTTACTTCTCCTTCTTATCTAAAGGAGAGCTTTGCTGGATACATTTTTTTTTGGCTAGCAGTTCCTTTCATTTAATAGTTTGAATATTTGGTTCCATTCCTTTCTGGCTTGTAAAGTTGTGCTGAGAAGTCTGATGATAATCTAATGGGTTTTCCTTTATAGGTTACCATCTTCTTTTCCTTGGCTGCCTTGAGAATTCTCTCTTTTTCTTTGATTTGTGGTAATTTTAATATAATGTGTCTTGGAGAGGGCCTTTTTGGGTTGATAGAATTGGGTGTTCTG
This sequence comes from Pteropus medius, assembly GCF_902729225.1. Taxonomy (NCBI): domain Eukaryota; kingdom Metazoa; phylum Chordata; class Mammalia; order Chiroptera; family Pteropodidae; genus Pteropus; species Pteropus medius. The sequence continues at coordinate 1,579,182 of NW_024355109.1, forward strand.
TTGATTTCTTGAATGCCAAGCTCCAGCTCATTCCTTAGATTTGGGAAATTCTCGTCCACTATTTGTCTGAAAATGCTTTCTAATCCCTGTTCCTTTTCCTCCCCTTCAAGAATGCCCAGTATTCTTATGTTTCCTTTCCTGATGGTATCAGCTAGTTCTTGAATTTCTCTTTCATTATTTTTCATTCTTTGGTTTCTCTCTTTTTCTTCTGATTTATTTCTAGATTTCTGTCTTCGATATCACTGATCCTTTCTTCCATTTGGTTGACTCTATTTCCCAAGCTTGCTATTTCATTTTTCATCTCTTGCAGTGTGTTCTTAATTTCCAGTTCTATTCTGTTCTTTTTGAAGGTTTCGATCTCCTTGCTAAAGAACTCATTCTGCTCATCTAGTTGTTTTTTCAATTCCTGAATTTGTATGAATTGTTTTGGATCTCACTGAGTTTTTTCAGAAGCACCCTCTTGAGTTCTTTGTCATTCAAGTCACATATTTCCATATCTGTAAGCTTATTTTTTTTGGAGATTTTTCTCTTTCTTTCTTAGCTGCTATATCACCTTGGTTGTTCATGGTGTTTAATGGACTATTTCTCCACCTGGGCATTAATTGAAGTGTATTCTGCTTTTTTTTTTTCCCAGACAGAAGATTTATCATATAAAGATCTCTCTATAGGCTGTTGCAAAGAAGGCATTTTTCTTTTGGTTTCCAGTAGGTGGTGTCTAATCCTCTTGGAACCCTGCTTTATATAAAGTCTTACTAATGTCCTTTTTCTTATAAATATTTAATCACGCTCACTATCTTCAGTTTTAGTCCCTGACAGTGTTAGTGTTGCAGAAATGTTGCGAAACAAGACTGGCGAGAAACCAAGCACCCCTCAGAGAGTTGGAGAACTCAGGTTTATTCTGCCGGCAATCCCAGAAGAGCTTAGAACCATTACTCGAGAAAAAGATGAGAACCTGGCCAGCTTTTTAGCCAGCTGGAGATATCCTTTAGGAGGCATACTAAGGTAGATCCCACTTCCCCTGCAGGATTAGCTTTGTTAGACAAGTATTTTATTAGCCAGTCAGCCCCTGATATCAGATGCAAGCTTCAAAAGCTGCAAATGAGGCCACAGACTAACCAAAATCAGTTACTAGATATGTCCTTCTTGGTCTATAACAATCGAGATCTTGAAGAGGGAAAAAGAGAACAGAATAAAGAAAATGAGAAGCCAGGATTATGGTTTTATAATTGACCAGGCCCTTGGTACCCAACAAGCATCCTCAAGAGACTGGGGAATAAGGAGACATTGAGTTCTTGCTTCAAATGCAAGAAAGTAAGACATTGGGCAAAGGACTGTACTGAATAGCCTCTGAGCCCCTGCCGCACATGCAAAGAAACTGGTAGTCATCCCTGGCATTGGGGAGTTGACTGTCCATGCTCCCAGAGAAGAGGGCGGCCAGCCAACACCCTAGTAGCCCAGGTTCAGGAACTGTGTGAGTGAAGAGGCCTGGGGCAATCCTCGCTGCCCCTGTACAGGAATGTGGTCATCACTACTGAGGAACCCCAGGTAATTCTGGACTTAATGGGTAAGCAAATTCAGTTTCTTTTAGATACAGGGGCAACCTATTCTGTTCTCCCTGCATTTGCAGGAAAACTCTCCTCACAAACTATGATTATCATAGGAGTAGGAGAAGGCAAAGTCAACCATTTTACTCTACCACTGACCTGCCGATTTGAAGATTGGATCTCTCAGCAGGAGTTTTTAATAGTTCCAATCTTCCCAGCTCCCTTGTTATGATGGGATATTTTAACTAAATTAGGAGCAATATTACAACTCTGGTGTAGACCCCACCAGACTTTTAATACTTCAAGAATCAGCTAATATATCAGAAAACATTGACCAACAAGTTAATCGAGTGGCTTGTTATAATGGCAGGCCCGGGATAGCCAGGACTGCTGCACCAGTAAAAGTTCAGCTCTTATGCTCCTTCACCAAGACCCAGACTTATTAGCTGGCTCAGTGATAGGAGTGCCTTCCCAGAGATCTTGGTAATCAGGAATTTTCTCCTCCTTCATCCTCGGACTCTCAGGGGAAAATGAGTTCTCTCACCCAAACCCCACAAGCTGCCTTAGTGCCAGAGGTCTTTAAGGTGTCCAATAACTGGGACAGGGCAGACAAGGAAGTTCTTTGTCTAGGGACTAAGGCAGCACTTCAGCAGGAAACCAAAGACTTTGCCCTGATTAAAGCAGAAAGGGAAAGAGCTCTATGAAACCCCAGTAAGCAGGGTCTACAACCTTTCTCAGCAGGAAGCATATGTGGAAGAAGAGACCTCCCATCCCTCAATATCCATACTAATAATAAAGGGGTTCATGGCCCTTAGAGAAGAATTAGGCAGGAAAATTAGTTGGGGGGTTTCCAGGTCTGCCTGTAGAGACACTGAGGTCATCCTATCCTAGAAGGGGTATGCCCTAATCCACCAACAATTAAATGAGTCATGGGGATCCTGGTCCAGAATATGGAGTTGGGGATCCTGGCTTCTCCCATTTGCAGGTCCTCTTCTCATGTTCTTCATAGATCTTGTATTTGGTCTCTGTATCCTGAACTGTCTCCTCATGCCTGGAGCCCATAAGTTACAGATGGTTGTGACACTCCGACCACCCTTATACCAGCCCCTAGGCCAGGAAGATAAGGAGGTTGATGCCCTATAAGAATTTAAAGGGCATCAAAAGGGGGGAATGAAGAGGAATTTTCCACTCAAATGGCTAACATTGTAATCTGTAGATTTTCTTAAGTAATGGTACTACCTCTATTCCAGGGGCATGGCCCTGGAGGTTCTTAGTAAAGGCCTCATCTGCCTCCTGCCAGGCCACTGTTAGAATGCAATCCTTTTCAATGATTGTACAGTAGGTGGCTAAAATAAGTTGGATGTCTTTTGCTGGCTTTTCCTTGTTCTTTCCCGAGCTGGTCAGGCTGCTCAAGCTCACAAAGAGTACAAAGTTTTCCTGGGGTCAACTTGACTCCGTAATTCCCTGAGAAGCCTTTAAAAAAATTTTTTTTCTCAACATACAACAGTTGGCTTAGAGGAACCTCTCCCCATATTTGCCTTAGGGAGCTTCCTAAATAGACATAAAAATTTCAAGAAAATAATTTGACAGAGGGCCCCTATGTCAAAAGGGTCATTTGGAGACAGACAATTCTTAAGCCAAATCAGTAATTAATTGCCTCCTCCCACCCCCGTGTATTCCACTCTTGTTGGTGACATAAAGACAACCATGGATGGGTGCCTCCTCCAGAGTGGAGACCACTCAGGTGCTCATCTGACTTTGGCTTGAAGGAGCTTAGGTGACGCTCGGCCGTAGCAGACTCAGCTTTGTGACTTACGATTGGACACTAGTCCAATGCTGCCCTGGACCATATGCTGTACGCTATGGAGCCGCAGATGAGCTCATTTGGACTCCATAGCCTTTAGGGGACTTTAAGGGTGCCCAGCCATGGAGCCACAAATTCGTACCTGTCCGAGTCAAACCGACCTGGCTGCCCATTCACTCACTCATTCACACACCAGGTTAAAACATTGCCTCCTCCCTTTCAGAAGGCCCTGACCTATGTCTTCCTCCCCTGGGAAGACCCTGATGTCTTCCCCCGCTTGGAAGACCCTGATGTCTTCCCCACCCTGGGAAGACCCTGATGTTTTCCCCCACCTTGGGAAAACACTGATGTCTTCCCCCACTGGGAAGACTCTGACCTGTGTCTTCTAACTGAAGACTAGGAGGTGATCAAGCTTCTCTTCCATCTGAAGATGGGACCTGACTAGGGGGCTGAGCCCCAGGGCCTTACCTTATCCTGTGGCCGCTCCTGGTGAGTTGGTCTATTCTTCCTATGAGTCTAGTCAGGGGCTCAGCCGTTCTGGGAGTTGGGGTGTCGGTCCAAAAGAGAACCTGGAATACCATCAGGTGGCATGCCTCCTTGTTTGTCTTGGAGCCTCTCCACCCCGGCCTGGCCGAGCCACCAGTCCAGAGGCTCAAAGGGTTAGTGTGATTGGAATCTCGATGGGTCCTCCAGAAATGTTGTAGAAAAGTTGCGAAACAAGACCGTCAAGAAACCAAGCACCACTTGGAGAACTCAGGTTTATTACGCCAGCAGTCCCAGAAGAGCTAGTGCTCTGAAGATCTGGGCCCTGAGCTCAGGGGTAACCTTACTTTCATAGGGCTTAGCAAGCAAAGGCAATACATTTGTTCTTAAGATGCAAAGGCAATACATCTGTTTTTAACAAGCAAAGGCAATACATCCGTTATCTAGACAGAACAAGCAAATGGGAGTCTTCAGTTGATCTCAAGGTCACCCGTCCCTTCACCCTATGTGACAAGCATGTCTATAGATTACAATGTTAGCCATTTGAGTGGAAAATTCCTCTCCATTAACAACAGTTTCCGTAGTGTTTGCTCAGATTCCCCTGGGACTCTGCAATGTTCATCTCAGAGGATATGGGGGGAGGGACCCTCTGGGTTGGAGGATGGAGGCTGTGGCTCAGCCTCATGTTTTGCAACCACGGCTGGTAATAACTAACTGTTGTTTCTCTGCCATTCCTGCTTCTCTGCCATCCCCACTTCTCTGCTTTCTACCCTGAACACTGGTCACTCCACGGTGGAGCTCACAGCTCTGTCTGGCAGGGCTGTTCAGGGAACTCGCTGCTCCTTCACCCCTCCCCCTCCTCCTGCAGGGAGTTCTGGCTGTGAGAGGCAGCTTCTTTGTTTCTCGCAGTCTACTGCCCAACTCTTGCAGTTCTGACCTGTGGTAGATTTCTTGCACAGATCCCATGCTCAGACGTGCTGGTATACAGTCTGGGTGTTTTTTGTTGAATTTTAGATGTTCAGCTTATTGTTGTTTCAAGGGGAGAGATCTGGGGACGTCTCTCACTCCACCATGTTTCTGATGTTAAGCCAGTTGTCCTTACCTGGGAGTGATTTTGTCCTCAAGGGGACCCTTGGCAATGTCCAGAGATATTTTTGGTTGTCACAGTTTTGAGGGGAGGGTCCTTCTGGCATCTAGTGGATAGAGGCCAGGGATGCTGCTACACATCATACAACACTCAAGCAGGTCACTGCCGTTGTCTGAATTGTGCGCTCCCCACTCCAAAGCTTTGTTGAAGCCCTAATTCTTAATATGACTGTATGTGGAGATAGGGATTTTAGGAGATAATTCAGGTTAAGTGAGGTCATAAAGGTGGGGTCCTAATGTGATAGTATCGGTGGCCTTATAAATAAGGAAGCAAGACATCACTCTTCCATGTGTAGGCACTGAAGAAGCCATCTACAAGTCAGGGAGTGCTCTCTTTTTTATGTTGATTACTTTAATATATGGAAATATTGATGGCAAATACTTAAACAAAAACTAAAAAATTTAAAACTCAGGATATCAAAGTGAAGTTTTTACATTGACTTGGGCTCCAATTAAGCCAAAAAGAACTCTCTTACCAGGGACAAATAGACCAGCACCTTGATCTTGGACTTCCCAGCCTCAGAATATGAGAAAATAAATTTCTGTTGTTCAAGCAGATCCATCTAGGGGATTTTGTTATGGAAGCCCAAGGTGACTAAGGCAGTCTCCCACAATACAGAGTTACCTGGCCCCAAATGACAATAGTGCTGGGGTTGAGAAATCCTGTTAACATATTGAATTTGAAGTCTCAGATATTCACATGCAAGTGGAGATTTCTGTATGATTTGTAGGCTGGGTGACTGACTTGTCCTGGTTTTTTACAGTACATAACACTTTAAACAACAATTACATTAATTGTTAAAGAACCAACTTCTACAATATAAACATAATTGATACAAATATCTCACATATATGTGGAATCATTATATATGTGTATACATAATGAAATAGCTAATCTAAAAAAAGAAGCTTAACAGGAAAGATGAGGATCTTGGATGTTGGGGTTTATGAGGCTTTTAAATGTAATACAGGAACATAGCAGTCAAAAGTATTTATCAATTACTACACATAAATCAAAATGCTGTGAGTTGCAACTGATATGTGTCAGAGAAAACATTGTGACATAAATACAAATGAATAAATTATGTTATATTATATTATATTACACACTCCCGTAATTTTTAGAAGACAAATAACCCTTTTAAAATGTTTATATATAAAATCTTTACCTGATCAGAATTTCAAAAGACAAATTGACATAAGGACATTTGTTGGGAGAAATAATAAAAATATAAATCTCTACCCACAAATCTATAAATGATAAACTGTATTATTACCTACTGATTTGTGTGACATATTTTTCTAGCAGTGATCAGAAGCACAAGTATAGGTATAGAGAAGAAAGCAAAGTGACTGTGAACAGGGTGGCTTTTTTTCCAAGTTAGAACAACAACTTTGGAGATTGAAAGATGATGAGTTCAGGTTGGTTGGAAAAAGCTGATAAAATGATCTGAAATTCGCTGCACCCCCAAATATTAAGGTTCAGAGAATTAGATTTGGGCATTTACCTTGGAGAAATTGAAAGCATGAACTTAAATGAGATCAACCCAGAAATGTGTTGGAGAAATGTGGGTCTACCATTGAACCCTAAAACTCTGTCATTGGAGAACCTGAAAACCTGATGGTGCAGGAACAGCCAGAAATTAGTATAGAAAGCCAGTGAGATGACAACATCAAAGAGGAAGTGGTCATAGACAACTGACAGAGAAATAAAAATAAAAAGGCTGAGAGGTATCCACTGCAAGTTCCAGGAAACTCATTAGTATTTGTTATAAAAACAGCTTCAGAGGAAGCATGGGGTGAGAAACCAGTTTCCAGTGGTTGAGGAGTGACATGAGGGAGCAAAGCAAGGACCAACGGGGTGGGTGGTATCTCAGGGAAACTGGTCTCCAGATCCATGCACCAGTAGGAGTAGAAAATGATGGACATTATTCCAAATAATTGTCTCCGTGTTCTGAAGATTAGCTCCCGTTTCTAACTCAGGGTTGGAAAACTCTGTTCCCACTGGGGGTGGTGGTGGTGGTGGTGCTGGTGGTGGGGTAATAACTGTGGGGCATTGATAAATCCCTAGGATTATATCACGTCCTCATAACATTGCTAAGGACCAGCTGTTCCTTGCTTTTGGCAAATGAAGTTGGAAATAGAGGGAGCATATCTTGCCTTAGGAACACAGGTTTTAACAGAGATCAAATCTGGCCCTCTCTCCCCTTCCTCTTGATTCTTCAATAGATTTGTTGTATGAAATGGGATGAGAAAGATCAGAAGACAGACTAGAGATCCAGCCTTATTGTTGTGATTGGGAATAGGTAAGAACCTAGGGATATTGCAGAGTGGGGAGAGGTTGGGCTGAGTTAAGGAGGGATTTGAAGGCCATTCTTATCCTTCAAACTTGACCTTTCCTAATATTCATGAGACCAAGATACTGTAGTATCAACCTGTAGAAACAGATGGCCCAGCATGTAAGCACCTTAAGAAAGGGAGACGGGCTATACTAGTGCTGTGGTGTAGAGTGATGAGATGTATGTGCTTAAAAAAAAAAAAATCTGTCTCTCTCTGTCTCTCTTTCTGTCTCGGTCTCTCTCTCCATCTCCATCTATCTATCATCTATCATCTATCTATCTATCTATCTATCTATCTATCTATCTATCTATCTATCATCTATCTATCATCCATCATCTATCATCTATCACCTATATAATCTCCACACAATTGAGTATTATTCAGCCTTAAGAAAGAAAATCTTGCCATTTGTGACATGGATGGACCTTGAGGGCATTATGCTAAGTGAGATAAGTCATCAGAGAAAAACACATGCTGTGTGTTCTCACTTATATGTGTGAAATCTAACAAAGCTGAACTTGAAGAAACAGAGAGTAGATGGTGGTTACCAGGGGCAGAAGGGTGGGGGAAATGGGGAAATATTGTTAAGGGGACAAACTAGCAACTAGTAGATAAATAAGTCCTGGAGCTCTAATATGCAGTACAGCAATAATAGACAACAATACTGTATTATTGCTAAGAGACTAGAACTTAGTTATTCCCACCACACATACAAAAAAAGAAATAATTATGTAACACAGTAGGGATGTTAGCTAATACTATGGTAACAGTCATACTGCAATACATAAATGTATCAAATCAACACGTTGTACACCTTGAACTTATACAATGTTATATGTCAATTATATTTCAACCAGAAAACCTACTTTTCAATTTGGGAAGATGAACCACTAACTTGTGTCTCTGACTCTGCCCCAAATACCTTCTTTTTACACCTCATGGTTCATTGACTTATCAACACCAGTGGGTGGGGGTGAGGAGAAAAATATCCCCTTCATCCATTCACTTGCCAAATTTACAAACTTCAGAGTTGCTGTTGACCCTACCACTTACTCAGCCACCATTTCTTTTTTTCCTCCTCTTTAATTTTGCCCCTACTTCCACCCCTGACCTACGAATGTTGCTGTCTCCCCTTAAGAACTGGATCTCTGAAGGCGAGGCGTCCCCTCCCACGCACTTGCAGCGCAAACCTGGGGCCTGTTGAACCTGGGGCCTGGCACACCCGGGGTATGGTCTGTGGCTCCACCTGTGGTGCGAACCCAGGACCTTCGGCGTGTAAAGCAGACGTGTTAACCACTACACTATGGAGCCACCCCTCAGCCATCATTTCTAAACAACAAAATGAAGTCTGGCTTCTGTGCCTAAAATATGTTAAGGGTATCTACCTTTCTGAGTAGTTATCAACTTTCACCGAGAATAATGTGGGAACCTCTTCATTGGTCTCATTGAATATGTTTATTTCATATCTTCAAAAAAATTAATTTAGCAAAAGAAGAACACAAGGGGATTTTCTAACTGGGAAAATGCGTCTTTACAAAAAATTATCACAATTAGTTTATTCAGTGGTACAATATGAAAAATGTTCCCCATAATATTGATACTAAGAAAAAGATACCTGCTGCCATCATTCTTATTTATTAATGTCCTGGAGGTTCCAAGTAATAAAATTGGAAAAAAAAATTTTAGAAAAAAATTCTAAAAATTTTTGATAACCTAAGTAACCTAAAACTGTTAAAATTAAGAAGTGAACTTTGCAAGACCACTGAATACACAGTCTATATAAAAAAGGTCAATTTTATTTTTATAATACCAGCAACAATAGCAATGTCATTATTTAAAGAATAATACCCCTTACAAAGTAAAAATTATGTGACTATGGATGTATCCGGAGGTGATGTAACTACTGGATATATCTTATGGATATTTAACAAAAGATGTGTACATTCTCTGCATAGACTATTATTTAGAGAAATTAGTGAACATGTAATTAAGTGGTGAAACATAGCACATCTACGGACCAAATATTCTACAAATTGAAACATTGAAGAGATAATGGTTTTCCCGAAATTGATCTGTAGCTTGAGTACCTTCAGTACATTCTTATTTGCAGCTTTAGTTGGTACTTGGAAAAACTGACATTCTAAAATTAACATTGAAATCTAAGGCACCCAAAATAATCAAGGAAATCTTGAAAAATGAGAACAAAACTGGAGAATATATATTACCAAATCTTAAGATTATGTACCCATTGCCCATAGCTAGACCTCCCTATGGATTACCAGTGGAACTCTTGTCTTCCTGGTTGTCAACCCCAGAAATAGGTGAGTCATTCTCAATTCTTTTCTCTGTCTTTTTGTCATGTTTTTAAAAATCTCTCACATAATTCCTTCTTCTCATTGAAATCAGAAGGATCTCTACACAGTACACAATTCACCATATCACATCCATGATCAAAATACGTAATGAGCTCCCATTACCTTAAGGATACAATGTGGATTTATTATTGCGAGTCTATGGCCACGTTTGATCTGTCTTCTGCATTTGCCCGGTATCACCCCCAGAGTCACTCTCTCACAGTCAAAGCTCTAGTGACACTGAATATTCTCTACCCTCTGTCTTGCATCTCAGCCTTTGCACGAATTGGTGCAGACACCTATCTCCATCATCCCTTTCCCCATCTCTACACCCTCCTCAAGTTCTATTTAATGGAACCTTGCACAGGAGGAAGCTTCAATGACATTCTGATTTCCTCTATCACAAGACTTACTCCATTTTATTTACTCACTAATTTAAGATCTGTACTCCAGGCAATTAATCAATCCTGCCACATCAGGGATAATGTTTGCTCAGTGTGTTATCCTTTCACTAGCACCTGACACATAGTAGGCTCTTGGGACAGAGGCTGGAGTTGCCTAGTACAACTCTGTTATGTTATTCCCCACTTTACTGGTGAGAGAAGTACCAGTTTGCCACAGAGTCACCTGGAATAAAGGCTACATTTCTCAACCTCCCTAACAACTAAGTTCTGGCCATTGAGAAATAAATGGAAGTGTTGTGTGGCTGTTTCCAAAAATCTTTATAACAAACAGTTGGCCAGTCCTTCCATTTCCTTCCTTCCTTCCTCCCTCCTTATCCTTCATTTTGCTGTCTAGAATACAAACCATGTCCAGTATTTAAAAAAGAGTAATGCAATATTTAAATAATTTGGCCTTGCCTTGTTGACGAGTTTTGGAAGATTTTGACTTGAACTGGTGAAAACAGCAGGGCCATGGATGGTAAAGACACTTCATTCCTCGGAGGAGGCTCCTTCACCCAACTCAAGCCCCTGCATCAATATCTTGAGACCTAAAATACCTCTACTTCACACATGTTTTCCTTGAGACTCTATGTTTCTTGCCATAAGTTAAAATACAAAAAACTTGGGATGTCATGAACCCACTCCCCAAAAAAACCCATCTCATTTTGGGATGAAGAAGACTATAATTTTATATTAATTTAGAAATTCTTGGACCTTAGAATACCTGATAGGTGAAGAACAGAAAAATAATTCAGTATTGGGGCCACTGGCAATGAGGTAATAATTGGTGAAATTATCAATTTCCTATAATATTGGGACTTATAATGGTTACCATGCCTTGAGTAACATATATGCCAGAGCTTATGCTTAATATTTTTTTATCTCATCAAGTTTTTCTGTTATCCCTTTGAGATTGGAATTATTATTCTGTGATATTTAACAGAAAACTCAGATTTAGAGAATGAATTTGACCAGAATATTGGAGTGGGGCTGGGACCCATATGATGGTTATATTAATGGGTTAATCAACTAGAAATTTTCAAGAAGGAACGGCTTGTGGTGCCCAGACAGCACATCAAGGACTATACTCAAGTTCTGAGCTGTTCTCCAGCCACATTTATATATCCGTTGATTCAACATTTATTTCCTGAGAACTCTTTTAGCAGTGGGAGCTGTGAGCACAGCCATTACAGCTGACATAGAATTAACTCATGTGAGTTCATGGTAGAGACAGGAAGATGAATATGTATGCAGTAGCAGGGTTCAAGTAGTAAAAGTGATATTATAAGTCAAACCGGATGATTTGAGAAACATTCTTGGAAGAGCTGATATCTACTAAGAGAAACAAGGAATAAGGCAAGTATAAAGCTGTGAAGACAGAATCCTGTGGAGGATGGGACAGATGGTTTGTGGCCAGCAGGCACAAAAATACTTAGAACCTAAAAGAGACAATGGGATCTGCCTGCAGATGAAATTTAGCATTTTCACCCCCTGCCCCCACCTCACCACCTCTTGCTTCCTCTAGGGTGGTTCATTAAACTCCATGCAGTTGTTCTTTCATTTTCTGCAATGACTGTTTCCTTCACGAGTATAACATAGAGATCACACAGCCCGAGGTCAAGATCAGCTTTCAGCTCTACCTGTGGCCACTGCATCTCTTGGTCATTTCTCCAGGTGTTTTTCTGTTCTGAAGCTTCTTCTGCATTCCCAACTCAAAGCCATGTTAGCTTCCTCTTGAGTCTTCTTACTGCGAAGCCAGTCTTCAGCCAAGATACACACAAGGGCCACTAGGACCAGGAAAGCCAGACAAATCCGAAGAAGATTCTGGGTTGTGTGATCCCACAGGGCAAGATCTGGGGTCAGAGAAACAGTGATCACTGACCAGAACGTATGAACATTACCTCACCCCACTTCTCATTTCCAGATCATGCTCCAAGTACCTTCCTTTAGAGCCCACACCCCCAGCTGCTTGCTCACCTTCCTGGAATCCCGTCTTTGTGGTTACTAAGTAGGGTTCCCAAGAGTCTGCAGATGATAAGAAACGTGGAGAATTGAGGAAAACAGCTGGTGTTAGTTCCTCTATCCCAGCTTCTCCTTCCCTTGGATATACCCCACAACACTCTGTTGCTTTTCAAGGTCCCTATCCCATGCTTCAGGTCCTAGTGGCTTCATTGGGCAGGTAGAGTGGAGGAGTCAAAAGACAGATGGACCTGAGGAAGAATTCAGACACACAGACTGATAAGTGTGTGTCTTCATGCCAGTCATAGCTTCTATCTGAGCCTCAGTTTCCTTATTAAGTCAATTGATACCATTTTTTCTTCCTCTTAGAGAGTAAAATTCAGTCTTACTATTTTCTTCTAGGTCCTAAATGAGCTGCCCCACCCTATCCCCACCTCTCTGACATCATTTCCAGTCCCACTGGCCTCCTTGCTGGTGTTTGTTTGTTTGTTTGTTTGTTTGTTTTTATCACACTGGCCATCTTCCTGCCTTGGAGCATATGCAGTGGCCATTCCTTCCTTCTTCTCTGTGAGGCCCACTCAGGCAACTTTATTGACTATTGCTACCTAGCCTCCCAATAGCCTTAACTCCATTTGTTTCCATACCACCATTTCTTCCTCATGGGCTGTATAATTGATGTATGTATCCTGACTTTGACTTATGGTCTGTATTGTCCTGCTAGAATACAAGTGCCACAAGAGCAAGGGTATCTGCCTGGGTGACTGATGTAACTATAGGTCATGGCACACACTATCCACTCAACATATTTTGAAATAAATACCATTTTTTTTTAGTGTCATTGGTTTGATTCCTGCCCCAAGTTTAGAAGTACTAGTTACTCACCAGAAGAAGATGGCTGCTCTGTGGGTGTGAGGCTGGTGTTCCCAGTACCTCCTGATAATGGAGACAAGGAAAAAAAAGGGCTTTGGGTTGCCTCTGGCCTTTCTGCCAGTTCTCTCTATCCTCCCCTTCCTTATCCCTCTGGGTGGGTGTTCCTTCTCATGAACAATGAACTGGGCCTCTAGGAAATAGATGTAGGTGATGGCATTGGTGGTACCCTCTCTACATCTTCCCATTTGTCTCTCATCACTGGTTGGGGTTCACTTGGGGTTCCAGAGAGGACATGGGGGAAAATTGGGGGTTTTCTCACCTGTGACCAGGAGTGTTACAGGCTCACTGGGGAGAGACCATACATGGTTGTTATAAGAACCAAAACATCTGTATGTCCCTCCATGGACTGCGGTCACAGGGTTCATAGAGAACTCCGCCTGCATGTTCCCATATCTGCGCTGTGGGTGGCTGGATCTCCCCTCCTTGAGCAGAAAGAACGTGCTTGTTGCAGTCTCTAGGCGACAATAGAAGGTCACCTTCTCTCCTGATATCACCTCAGACCCAGGATGAACTGAAAGGGTGGGTTTGTCATACATTCCTGTGAGAGAAGGTGGCTGGTAGTCAAAGGGCATCTTTATTCTGCTTCCAATATGTCCCATCTCCCTCATTCTTAAGACCAGGATATCAACTCTCTAGAATCTCAGCCTCTTCTAATTCCCAGATTTGTCTTGGTCATGGATGCACCCTCCAAAATCTCTCCCTTCAAGACCGAGACACTTCTGCAGCTATCAGGGGTGTTAATTTGAATCTCAATCTGAGAATTGCCATGGAGCAGTGGTTCTCAGAGTTTTGTCTTTGGGACCAGCAACATTAGCGTCACCTACAAGCTTGCTAGAAATGCAAATTCTTAGGCTCCACCCCAGACCCACCGCATCAGGGAGGGACTTAGAGATGGGGCAGCCATCTGTGTTGTAAAAAAACATTGTTTTTAATTGTAAAATACCTGTAACATCAAATTCACATCTTAACCATTTTAAGTGTACCATTCAGTGGTGTTAAAATGCATTCACATTGTTGTGCAGCCATCACAACAATAGATCTCCTGCCCCTCACAGGGTTCTTTTTATTTTGAAAAACTGAAACTCTGTCCTCATTAAACAATAATGTCCTATTCCCTCTCTCCTCAGCCCCTGCCAACCACCATTCTACTTCCCATCTTTATGAATTTGATGGTTTTAGATAGCACATGAGGAGGAAATGATGGCATGGAAAGAAACAGAGTAGAATGGGGTAAAAGTGATTGGGGGGAGGGTAATCTTGGCTCCCCTTTAGCTGAGGGATGTTCTCAAACTTGAGCAAACAAAGTTTGCAAGGAACCATACAGTATTTGTCCTTTTGTGATTAGCTTATTTCACTTTCCATAATATCCTCAAGGTTCATCCACATTGTAGACTTGTCAGAATTTCTTTCCTTTTTATAGCTGAATAATATCCCGCTGTGTGGATGGACCATGTTTGGTTCGTCCCTTCATTTATGGATGGGCACTTGGGTTGTTTCTACCTTTTGGCGATGCTGAGCAGTGCCTCCATGAATGTGGTGTCCTAAAGCCATCTGTGTTTTTATAAGTCTTCCTGATGATTTTGTTTGCTCAAGTTTGAGAACATCCCTCAGCTAAAGGGGAGCTAAGATTACCCTCCCCCCAATCACTTTTACCCCATTCTACTCTGTTTCTTCCCATGCCATCATCTCCTCCTCATGTGCTATCTAATTGACTTATGTGTCCTGACTTGGATTTATGGCCTGTCTTCTCTTATTAGAATGCAAGTGCCACAAGAGCAAGAGTATTTATCTGGAACCTCTCTAGAAGCGGTTCTCATCCAATCACTGGTTGATACTGGGGCGGAGCACAGAGCCCCTAGCCTCATTTTATGTCTACACTAAAGGACCATCTCAGGTCCAGAGTTCTACATTTGCTTGGCCTGATTCAGACTAAGAATCACAGTCCAACTTCACCTGCCCGGCCTGTTTTTCTCATCCAGCACAGGTGCTGTTTTTTGAGGACACTCCCCAGTTCTCCCTTCCTGCACACAAACATCTATCTCAGAGTCTCTTACCTGAAGAAACTGACCTAGGACAAATCCACACCCAAGACATAAAGATAACTCTCAGTAGATAACCAAAGGGAGGCCAAGGGGATGACTCTGCAGATGGAGGATTAGTTGGTTACCTGTGATCACCAGATCCAAAGGGTCACTGGGCTTTGACCATAGCTCTCCGCTTCGATAGGAGCACGTGTATTGCCCTGCCATGTTTGAGGTCATGGTACGGGTGGGGAACTTGACTTTGTTCATCATTCCAGGTGGGTTCGGTCTCTCCAAGGCAGAAAGCTGTCCCTCAAAGTACAGTCGGTACTCAGTGGCCTTGTGCATTCCCTGGCACCAGATGATCACCGGCATTCCGTTTGGAATCATGAAATTAGGCTCGGCCCAGATGGTAGGTTTGGAGAGAGTCTCTGGAAGAGAATCAGAGGCTGGAGTTGCAAAGTCCTTCACCACCCTAATTTTTACCCATGCTGGCCTCCAGCCCTTCCAGCAAACCAGATCCCCTGCCTTCTCCTTCCCTTGTTCTCAGGTGGATACTTAGTCTGAACTGAGAAGAGTGACTGTTGGGCTTTGAAGGAAGGACTCACGTATCTGGGAGCTGACCCTCTGGCTCAGATACAGACCTAAAAGACAAGAATAATGAGACATGCTGCTCCCCACCCCCGACACCTGAATTCCATCTCTTTTCCATGTAGGAACTCACCAAGGAAGAACAGGGTAGTGAGTGTACGAGGCATAGCATAGATTCTGCCAGACGAATGTGAAGCGGCTGGATGGAGACATGAGCCCAGATGGCCAGGGAGATGCACGGGATGTGGTTGTGAGGCCCACCACCAATCACCATGGGGCTTTCCTGTTAGCTGTTTTACAAGAAGGTTCACAGCTTCCTCCACTTCTGACCATTGGGCATGAGGAAAGAACATGGTTCTCATGACATATCTGATCATATCTGAGGGCTAACCAGATCCTCTCACAATTGCCTGCACTGCCTGAAACTTATTTCTGGGTCAAATTTTAAATTTTTAAATGTGGACACTAAGCCCAGGGAAGGCATAAGGCAGTGTTCAAGTGAAAACCTTAGAATCATTTAAAAAAATATGTGTTTAACCTTGGGCCCTCCTGTGTACAGCATGCATAGGCTTGGGTAAGTCAATTGGTTTAATTAACATAGAATGATAAACTATCTTCAAAGCTTTGTTACAATATTTAAATAAAATGCTATTTTTAAAGCAAAAAAGTGTTCTATTTCTTACATATGTACATTCCTTTAGTCTGTTATAAAAAAGAAATTTAAAAAATTAAAAAGAAATTAACTATTAAAATATAATAAAATTAAAGTTAGCATTAATGATTAAATTTATATTAAAATTATTTAATGCAAATATAAGATATTAAATATTTTAATATATTTTAAAATTCAAAATGCATTCATTGTTCTTTTTTTAAAGTGTCTAAACAATTTTTGAAAATGAAATGTTATGCTAATTTGTATTTTGCCTGACATTCTCTGAGAAAATCTTCCCCAATCTATTAGCTTTTGTTCTTAATTCTTGATATTGTTGAATATTTTCCATTCCCATTCTTATTTATATACAGTAAAATTCACGCATTTGGTGCTTAATTTTGATAAATACACATAGTCATGTGACCAACATTTCAGTCAAAATATAAACGTTTCATCCTCATATGAGCGATATGAGGATGTCCTTGTGTGTCTGGCTTATTTCACTTAGCACAATGTCCTCCGGGTTCATCCATGTTGTAGTAAATGACAGGATTTCTTTTCTATAATTTTCTGTTGTTTTTTGATCCTTGGCTCTCAATTCCAGAATTCCCCTTCTCCAGCCAGCCTGTATCCATCCATTCTATCTTTCTAGCTAGTCTCCACAAAATGTCCTTATAACATTTTAAGGAACGTGTCATAACCATGTGTTTATAACATGTCACTCAGAAGTTATCTTGGAATAGAAAAGCTAAAGTGAATGTTCATTCTTGATTGAGATGGTAGCTCAGACATTAAACTCCTAGGCAGATTATTATTATTATTTTTAATATTAAAGATCTTTTTATTTCAGACTTGATGTGAAGAAAAAGAATGCCATTTTCAAATATGCAAATATATACACACACTGTACAGGAAAGAGTTAACAGAGCAGTTCTGAAGTTTGTATCTTCAAAAGAGCCCATTCGAAGGGCTGGTTTTGGCTGGCATTTGGGAATCTGCTAAACATCTTCTTCTGCTTCTGCTTCTGCTTCTGCTTCTGCTTCTGCTTCTGCTTCTGCTTCTCCTTCTGCTTCTCCTTCTCCTTCTCCTTCTCCTTCTCCTC
>NW_024355109.1:1597072-1658926 GCF_902729225.1 Pteropus medius
TATTAGTTTCAAGTATATACTGCATTGGTTAGACATTTATATAGTTTATAAAACGATTCCCCTAATTGCTCCTTCTCTCCTCTGGTTTTCCACCTAGCCAATATATTAATGCTAACTGCATTCCCTATGCCGTGCTCCCCATCCCTGTGACCACCTATCAACTACTAATTTGTACTTCTTTAACCCTTCACCCCATTATTCTAGCTCCCCAAACCCCATCCCCTCTGTCTGTCACCAAATTGTCCTCTATATTTGTGAGTCTGTTTTTGATTAGTTTGTTCTTTTTGTTCTTTAGATTCCGCATATAAGTGAAATCATGGTATTTATCTTTCTCAGACTTATTTCACTCAGTATGATAACCTGTAGGTCTATCCATTTTGCAAATGATAGAATTTCATTTTTTTAATGGCTAAGTAATATTCCATTGAATATATGAACCATAACTTCTTTATCCAATCATCTGTTGATGAACATTTAGGTTGCTTCCATATCTTGGCTATTGTAAATTGTGCTGCCATAAATATTGGGGTGCATAGATCTTTACAAATTATTGTTTTGGTTTCCTTTGGATAAATACCTAGAAGTGCAATTGCTGGGTCAAAAGGTATATCCATTTTTAATTTATTGAGGAACCTCCAGACAATTTTCCATAGCAACTGTACTAATTTGCAGTCCCCCCAACAACATATGAAGGTTCCTTTTTCTCCGCATTCTCGCCAACACTTGTTGTTCTTTGATTTATTGATAATAGCCATTCTGACAGGTGTCAGGTGATATCGCATTGCGGTTTTAATTCACATTTCTCTGATGATTAGCGACCTTGAGCATCTTTTCATATGTCTATTGGCCATCTGTATTTCCTCTTTGGAGAAGTATCTGTTTAAGTCTTCTGCCCATTTTTAAATTGGATTGTTTTTTTGTTGTTGAGTTATATGAGTTCTTTATATATTTTATATATTAACTTCTTATCAGATGTATCATTAGCGAATATCTTTTCCCAATCAGTCAGTTGTCTTTTCATTTTGTTGATGGTTTCTTTAGCTGTACAAAAACTTTTTAGTTTGATGTAGTCCCATTTGTTTATTTTTTCTTTTGTTTCTCTAGCCTGGGGAGATATATCCAAAAAGAAATTACTGTTAGCAGTATCAGAGAGTTTACTGCCTATGTTTTCTTCTAGAAATTTTATGGTTTTGGGTCTTACATTTAAGTCTTTAATCCATTTTGAGTCTATTCTTGTATACAGTGTAAGAAGGTAGTCTAGTTTTTTTTTTTTTGCATGTATCCGTCCAATTTTCCCAACACAATTTATTGAAGAGACAGTCTTTATACCATTGTATATTCTTGCCTCCTTTGTCATTTATTAAGTGAGCATATAGGTGTGGACTTATTTCTGGGCTCTCTATTCTATTTCACTGATCAATGTATTTGGTTTTTTAAATTAATTAATTAATTTTGTTATGGTGATATTGGTTAACAAAATCCAATAAGTTTCAGCTGTACATTTTAAAAGTAAGGCATATATATATATATATATATATATATATATATATATATATATATATATATTTTTACACTGTGTGTTCACCTCTTATAGTTAGATTTCTTTCTGTTACCACATATCTGACTGCTTTTACCTCATCTACCTCCCCCCTCCCCCCTTCTCCCTCCCTTCTGGTAACCACTAGTCTATTGTCCATGTCCATGAGTCTCTGTTTGTTTATCCTGTTCACTCGTTGCTTTTAGATTTATATCCCACATATAAGTGATACCATGTGGTTTTCAACTTTTTCTGTTTGGCTTATTTTGCTTAGCATGAATCTCGAGGTCCAATCATGTTGTCGCAAATGGCAGTATTTCATCTCTTCTTATGGGTGAGTGATATTCCATAGTATATATGTACCACAGCTTCTTTAGCCAATCATCTATTGTAGGACACTTCGATTGCTTCCATGTCCTGGTCATCGTGAATAATGCTGCTGTGAACATCGGTGTGCAAATATCTTTTCGGATATGAGTTTTCAAGGCTTTGGGGTAAATACCCAGTAGAAGGATTGCTGGGTCATATGGTAGATCAATTCTTAGTTTTTTGAGGACCCTCCATACTGTTTTCCATAGTGGCTGTACCACTTTGCCATCCCACCAGCAGTGAATGAGAGTTCCCTTTTTCTCCGCATCCTCTCCAACATTTGTTGTTACTTGTCCTGTTGATTATAGCTATTCTAACAGGTGTGAGATGGTATCTCATTGTGGTTTTGATTTACATTTCCCTAATAGCTAGCGATGTTGAGCATCTTTTCATATATTTGTTGGCCATTTGTATGTCCTCTAGGGAGAAGTGTCTGTTCAGGCCCTCTGCCTATTTTTTGATTGGATCGTTTGTTTTTTTATTGTTGTTATCGAGTTGTATGAGTTCTTTGTATATTTTGGATATTAAACCCTTGTCGGAGTTGTTGCTTGCAAATTTATTTTCCCGTTCGGATGGTTCTCTCTTTACCTTGATGATGGGTATTTTAACAGTACAACTTTTTAGTTCGATATAGTTCCATTAATTTATTTTCACTTTTACTTCCCTTGACTTTGAGGTCAAATTCATAAAATCCTCTTTAAGTCCAAGGTCCATTAGTTCAGTTCCTATGTATTCTTCTATACAATTTATTGTTTCAGGTCCTATATTCAGGTCCTTAATCCATTCTGAGTTAATTTCGGTGTGTGGTGATAGACAACAGTCTGGTTTCATTCTTTCATAGGCGGCTTTCCAATTTTCCCAGCACCATTTATTGAAGAGGCTTTCCTTTCTCCACTGTATGTTTTTGACTTCTTTGTCAAAAATTATTTGCCCATATAAATATAGGTTTACTTCTAGACTCTCAATTCTGTTCCAGTGGTCCGTGTGTCTGTTTTGCTGCTAAACCATGTTGTTTTGATTACTGTCGCTTTGTAGTATAATTTGAAGTCGAGCAGAGTGATGCCTCCAGCCTCGTTCTTTTTTCTCAGGATGGCTTTAGCAATTCGGGGTCTTTCGCGCTTCCATACAAATCTGATGATTTTTTTTGTTCTATTTCTTTAAAAATGCGGACGAGATTTTGATGGAGATTGCATTAAATTTGTACAATGCTTTAGGTAACATGGTCATTTTAACTATGTTGATTCTTAGAAGAATCCAAGAACACAGAACATCTTTCTATTTCTTTGTAACTTCTTCAGTTTCTTTTAATTGGGTCTTATAGTATTCATTATATAGGTCCTTCACTTGTTTCATTAAATTTATTCCTAGGTATTTTATTCTTTTTGTTGCAATTGCAAAAGGAATTATTTTTTCCACTTCTTTTTCTGACACTTTATTATTAGACTATAGGAAAGCTATGGATTTCTGAATGTTGATTTTGTATCCAGAAACTTTACTCTATTTGCTTATTGTTCTTACAGTGTCCTTGTGAAGTCTTTAGGGTTTTCTATATAGAGAATCATGTCATCTGCAAATAGTGACAATTTGACTTCTTCATTTCCTATTTGGATGCCTTTTATATCTTTCTTTTGTCTGATTGCACTTGCGAGGATCTCCAATGTTATATTGAATAACAGTGGTGATAATGGACAGCCATGACTTGCTCCTGATCTTAGAGGGAAAGATTTTAGTATTTAACCAGTAACTATACCATTGGCTGAGGGTTTGTCATATACGGCCTTTATTATGTTAAGGTACTTTCCTTTTAATACAATTTTGTTAAGTGTTGGATCATAAATGGATGCCATATCTTGTCAAGGCTTTTTCTGCATCTATTGATATGATCATATGATTCTGATTTTTTAATTAGTTTATGTGGTGCATCGCATTAATCGATTTGCATATGTTGAACAATCCCTGTGTCTCTGGGATGAAGATCACTTGATTGTGGTGTATAATCTTTTTAATATGTTGCTGTATTCAGTTCGCTAGTATCTTATTTAGGATTTTTGCATCTGTGTTCATGAGAGATATTGGTCTGTATTTTTTTGTGTGTGTCACCCTTTCTTGGTTTTGGTATCAGGGTGACATTGGCCTCATAAAATGAGTTGGGACATATTGCCTCCTCTTTGATTTTTTGGAAGAGTTTGAGGAGAATAGATATTAAATCTTCTTTGAATGTTTTAGAATTCACTGGTGAAGCCATCTGGTCCTGGACTTTTACTTTTTGGTAGGTATTTGATGATTGTTTCAATTTCCATGCTGCTGATCGCCCTATTTAGATTTTCAAGTGCTTCTTGATTCAGTCTAAGAAGGCTGTATCTTTCTAAGTGCTTGTCCATTTTTTCTAGGTTATTAAATTTGGCGTTTTATACTTTTTCATAGTATTCTTGTATGATGCTTTGTATTTTTGTGATACCAGTCATAATTTCTCTTCTTTTATCCTTGATTTTGTTCATTTGTGTCTTTTCTCTTTTTTCTTTATTGAGTCTAGCCAGGGGTTTGCCAAATTTATTAACCTTTTCAAAGAACCGCTGTTTGTTGCATTTAGTTTTTTCCTATTGTTTTCTTTTATTAGTTTTCAATTTCATTAATTCTGCTCTAATTTTGATTATTTGTTTCCTTCTGCTGATTTTAGGCTTCATTTGTTCTTCCTTATCTATTTTTTAAGATGAAGTGTTAGTTTGTTTATTTGGGCTAGTTCTTGTTTTTGGAAATAGGCCTGTAATGATATGAACTTTCCTCTTATGACCGTTTTTGCTGTGTCCCAAGTTTTGATATGTTGTACTATCATTACCATTTGTTTCTAAGTATCTCCTGATCTCTCTTTTTATTTCTTCTCTGACCCAGACATTTTTAGTAGTATATTTTTTAATCTCCATGTATTTGTGGTTCTTCCCGCTTTCTTTTTACAGTTGATTTCTAGTTTCAAAGCATTATGATTAGAGAATATGGTTGGTATGATTTCAACCTTCTTATTTTTGTTGAGGCTATCTGTGCCCCAGTATGTGGTCAATCCTTGTGAATAATATATGTGCACTAGACAAAAAATGTATAAGCAGCTGTTTGGGAATGAAAGGCTCTGTAAATGTCAATTATGTCCATTTGGTCTAATGTATCATTTAAGGATGTTATTTCCTTATTGATTTTCTGTTTAGATGATCTGTCCATATCCAACAATGAGGTATTTAGGTCCCCTACCATGATAGTGTTTTGGTCTGTTTCTCCCTTTAGTTCTGTTAGTAATTGCTTTCCTGATTGGGAGCATAGATATTAATAAGTGTTATGTCTTCTTGGTGTATGATTCTCTTTATCATTATGAAGCATCCCTCAGTATCGTTCTTTACCTTTTTTTATTTTGAAGTATATTTAATCTGGTATTAGTACTGCTACTTTCGCTTTTCTCTGAATGCTATTTGCTTGAACTATCATTTTCTACCCTTTCACTTTGTGTCTATATTTGTCTTTGGAACTGAGATATGTCTCCTGGAGGCAGCATATGGTTGGGTTTTGTTTTTTGAACTATTCTACAACTCTGTGCCTTTTTATTGGTGAGTTCAGTCCTTTACACTTAGGATGATTATTGAAATATGAGGTCTTCTTATTTTATCTTTTGCTTTCTGGTAGCTCGTTGTTTCCATTGCTTCTTTGTTCTTGTGCATCTGTTTTTTCTAAGTACTTGTCCATTTCTTCTGGGTTATTAAATTTGGTGTTGTATACTTTTTCATAGTATTCTTGTATGATCCTTTGTATTTCTGCAGTGTCAGCCATAATTTCTCCTTTTTCATCTCTGATTTTATTTATTTGTGTCCTTTCTCTTTTTTCTTTATTGAGTCTAGCCAAGGGTTTGCCAGATTTATTAACCTTCTTAAAGAACCAGCTTTTGTTGCATTTATTTTATCTGTTTTCTGTTTGTTTGTTTTTAATTTCATTTATTTCTGTTCTAATTTTGATTATTTTTTTCCTTCTGCTGATTTTAGTCTTCATTTGTTCTTCCTTTTCTAGTTTTTAAAAATGAAATGTTAGGTTGTTTACTTGGCCTCATTCTTGTTTTTTGAGATAGGCTGCAAATTGTTTCAATTCGTCTCTATGTATGTTGAACATTCACTACTATCTCGAAATAGCAAATCTCTTCTAATTGTTTAAGCTTGTAATGCCCTGTTCTTAGTAAAGGTTGTACTCCTCTGCTTCTATCTGCCTGCAAGTCGCCTTACTCATAGTTACATATTTTTATTTTTGTCATTTTGTTTTAGGTGATCTGATCCCTTTCAGTATTTCCCCTAATGCAGGCCTCATAGTGGAGAATTCCCTCAATTTCTGCATGTCTGGAAAGGTCTTTACTTCTCCTTCTTATCTAAAGGAGAGCTTTGCTGGATACATTATTTTTGGCTAGCAGTTCCTTTCATTTAATAGTTTGAATATTTGGTTCCATTCCTTTCTGGCTTGTAAAGTTGTGCTGAGAAGTCTGATGATAATCTAATGGGTTTTCCTTTATAGGTTACCATCTTCTTTTCCTTGCTGCCTTGAGAATTCTCTCTTTTTCTATGATTTATGGTAATTTTAATATAATGTGTCTTGGAGAAGGCCTTTTTGGGTTGATAGAATTGGGTGTTCTGTTGACTTCTTGAATGCCAAGCTCCAGCTCATTCCTTAGATTTGGGAAATTCTTGTCAACTATTTGTCTGAAAATGCTTTCTAATTCTAGCTTCTTTTCCTCCCCTTCGAGAATGCCCAGTACTCTTATGTTTCCTTTCCTGATGGTATTAGGTAGTTGTTGAATTTCTCTTTCATTATTTTTCATTCTTTGGTTTCTCTCTTCTTCCTTCTGATTTATTTCTAGATTTCCGTCTTCAATATCACTGATCTTTTCCTCTATTTGGTTGACTCTGTTTCTTAAGCTGCTATTTTATTTTTCATTTCTCAGTGTGTTCTTCATCTCCAGAATTTCTATCTTTTCGGGGGGGGGGGCGGTGGTTGATTTCCTTGCTAAATAACTCATTCTGCTCATCTAGTTGTTTGTTCAATTCCTGGAATTACTGATATGAATTATTTTGTATCTCATTTTATTTTTTTAGAGGCACCATCCTGAATTCTCTATCATTTAAGTTGCATATTTCTATGTCTTTAAGTTTATTTTCTGGAGAGTTTTCTCTTTCTTTCTGAGCCGCCTTGTCACCTTGGTTGTTCATGGTGTTTGATGGACTATTTCTCTACCTAGGCATTAATTGAAGTGTATTCTGCTTCTTTTTTTTTTCCCCCAGAAAGAAGATTTATCACATAAAAGGTCTCTCTTTAGCCTGTGGCAAAGAAGGTGTTTTTCTTTTGGTTTCCTGTAGGTGGCATCTAACTCTCTTGGATCCCTACTTTATATGAAGTCTTACTGATGCCTTTTTTTTTTCTTATAAGTATTCAGTCGTGCTTGCTACCCTCAGTCTCAGTTCCTGTTAGTGTAAGAGACAGTTATGGTAGCATTTCCTCAGATTCACCTGGTGCTCTGCAGTGTTTGGTCTTGTAGGATATGGGGGCAGAGGACCTCTGGGTTGAAGGATGATGGCTGTGGCTCAACTTCACGTTTTGCAGCCGTGGCTGGTAATAATCAACTGTTGCTTCTCTGCTATTCCCACTTTCTGCTTCTGCCCCGATCCCTGGGCACTGCCGCTGCGTGGAGCTCACAGCTCTCTCAGGCAGGGTTGTTCAGGCCACCTGCCGCAAATTCTCTCCTCCCCCTCCTCCTGCAGGGAGCTCCAGCTGTGGGAGGCAGCTTCTCTGTTTCTCCCAGTCTATTGTCCAACTCCTGCGGTTATGATCTGTGTAGCTCTTATTCACAGATCTCTCGTTCAGACATGCTTGTGTGCCATTTGGGTGTTGTGTTTTTTGTTTTTTGTTTTATTAGTTTTAGATGCTCAGCTTATTGTTGTTTCAAGGGGAGAGATCTGGGGATTTCTCTCACTCCTCCATGTTTCTCACAATTTAATTTTAGAACTTTTCATCACCCCCCAAATAAATCCAATACCCACTAGTCGTTTCTTTTCATTACCCCTTCGCTCTCCTAGCCCTAGGCAACCACTAACCACTACTTGCAGTATCTATAGACCACAAAGAACTTTTTACAAACTGTGCTAATATATATATAACATAAAATTTCCATTTCAATAATTTTTAAAGGCTTTTAAAATTGTGCTTAAAAGCACTTAACATGAAATTTGTCATCCTTGCCATTTTTAAGCATGTAGTTTTGTAGTGTGAAGCACATTGTTGTGAACTAGATCCCCAGAACTTTTCATCTTGCAAAATTATGTTTTATACCCCCAGAAGTAGTTGTTGTTTAACGGGCATAGGATTTCTTTTTAACAATTTTAAAGTGTACAGTTCAGGACATTTACATTGTTGTGCGACCATCTCACTATCCATCTCCAGAACTTTTTTTTCATCCCAAACTGAAACTCAATATCCATATATTTTTATCATTATCCAAATCACATCATTTCTGAGCCTCTATTTGCTTATGTGACATGTGGGTTTATTATAATAAAACTCACTAGGTTACAGTATGCTCATATAAATGAAATGACCAGTGTAAAGCCTAACATTGAACTGAAGGTCATGGATTATAAGCTCCCATACTTTTTGCCTACAGGCCAAATTTTATACTTAACTGAAATCAATCTAATATTTGAACTGTCAAAGGCTAATTCACTCACCATTCAATGACTGAAAGAAATAGGCAAAGCCGAATTTATTTTTACTCTAATAAGGGAGAGTTACTGACCAGACATGGCATCTCTGAGTAAAGCCTACCAAAAATCTTACAATAATGAGGTTTTTGAGAGATGTGGATTTTCAGGGACTCTTGTGGTTTGACATCATCTATGGAAGCATGTTTATTTGAGGGAGACTATTTTGATTGATTGTCATGACAAGTGTGTTTATTGGAGTGAACCTGTTTCTGATTGGCCTACATTCAACCAATCAAAAGCAAAGAGCTATCTGATAGGTTGAATGGCCAAGGCATTTTCACTGAATGGAGTGGTTCTAATGGCTCTTTGTCATCATAGCTATGGGACAAAAGTCTTTTTCCAGGAGTGCAGGACCTTTATATTCTTATAATCCTTTTCCAAACAAGATCCTGCCTCTACAAAATCATATATGTGAGGCTAATCTTATCCATCTCTGGGAATCAAATTTCATATTGTATTTCTCTGGTCCAAATCTTGGATCTCATGTAAAGTCTCCTATTCTCCTTCCTCCGAAATCGTGGCATGTCTCTGTTGTTTTTTCATGCCCAATTACTAACATCTCCTCTATCAACTTATGTATTTATAATTTCAATAAATAAATCCAACATTTTATATTTTCTAGACCAAAAAATTGAACCAATTAGACTAAGTAGTTCAAAGAGTGGAGATAACACAAAGGAGACACTTGTTTCATAAGGTTATCTACAAATGAATGTTGAAGAATGTGGGGATTAGATGTGCTAATGCCCCATGGAGTCAAAAATTTATGCGTAACTTTTGACTCCACTCAAACTTTACTACTAATAACCTACTGTTGACTGGAAGCTTTACTGATAACGTAAAGTGTGAATTAACACATATTTTGTATGTTATGTGTATTATATACTGTATTCTTATAATAAAGTAAGCCAGAGGGAAAAACTCATCAGAAAGAGAAAATATATTTACAGTATTTATGGAAAAAGTTTGAATATAAGTGGATCTACACAATTCAAAACTATATTATTCAAGAATCAATACCTTTTGCATTGGAGGAGGCATGAGACATTTTGAAATGTGTCGGTTTCATAAGAACAGGAGAAACTGTTAATTCTTAACAATGAAGAAAGCATATGTTAATACACAATTTTTAGTGCAGGGAAAACTAGAAATACACATGTCATGGAATACATAGTATGTTTAGCAAACAGTATTGATAATTAACTTATTGTTAGTATTAATAATTAATAGAATTCTAAGTGTTAAGGTCTTATATAGGAGATATCAGGATATCTAATTTTGCTGATAAAGTCAAGACAAACTGAAGCCAGAGCTTCTATAGAGGGAGGGTGAAAAACGGTTAGCAAGGAGAACTGAGAATGCTTTGCATTATTTTTGGCACAGGAAGTGAGTTAAACCAAGACTAAAGTGAGAATTTTATCACCAACTTCCAGGAAGGTGGAAGGCACATATATCAAGTCCATATAAAAAACAGCATTTGATTGGCTTGAAAGTAGATCCAAGTTTGTTAGTGCCTCTTTCTCCCTTGTGTTCTCCCAGTGGCTTTGCAGGACTCCATAGTGCTGATTAATTTCCACCTGCAGTGCCAGGTGTCTACCTGGTGGTCCATAGGGGTTGGTCCAAAGGCCTATTTTGTCTAACATTTCCGTGTACTCATGCTTGGTTTGGGTAAGTCTTGCAAATGCCTTTTGTGTGGCACCTTATAGGTGAGCCAGTTTTCAGCTAGTATGGCCAAGAGAGCCATGAAGACCAGCCCTGCCACCCACATTTGCATCAAATTCTCCACTGTGTAATCTTGCTTCAGGGTAGCTAGAGACAAAAATTTGGAGGGGACGAGCCATCACTGGTCATATTCCATTCAATACCAACCCCAGAACTCTGAAATGGGAGCTCATTTCCCTATTTGTGGTCCTACTCAGACCCCTCCCCAATGAGCTCATGCACTCATGAGTCATACTTGTCTGCGAGCTTGGGTCCAGGTGTGAAGACCTATGGTTCCCAGGGGATCCTTGTAAATGGGGGAAAGGGGTGGTCATGGGGAGATTGTGTTTGCTTTTTATTCCTTCCTCGTGTGGTGATTTCACTGAATGTCTAATCATATTCCTGCAACAGCTCTATACAGCTGGAACTCTAAATTGTCTCCTCTACACCTTTTTCACCTCACACCACTATTTGTGTTTCTGTCTCATACAAGACAAAAGGCACTACTATAGTGTAGGTATCTGGGAAGTAGGCATTCTCTCTTCAAATGGATGCCCAATTGTCCATACCATGAACTGCAAAGACCTCTTTGGCCTATGTGATCTTTCAGTGCCACAACTATTGTATTTGCTTAGCTTGCAGAGTGACAGGACATAAGAGATGAATGTGGCTGCCCTGCTCAGTGATCAGCAGCTGCTTTCCTCTGCTGCAAGTCTTCTTTTCTCCCTCTGAGCAGAATGATTTATGCAAACAATATAAAAATGGGGCTCATGGCAGTGTTCCCAGTCAGTCACTCAGAGTGGATTCTAGTCTGTGCTGTAGGTTAGTTTGAGGATTCCTAGCAGCAACTATGCATTTCAAAAAGAGAGGTTGGTTTGCCTCAGGATGTGTCAAGGCTCCATTGTCTCAACACCCCTTAATGTGATTCTGAATGTTAGCCTCTACGTTATCAATGGACCATGTGTTTTCAAAGAATATGGCCTAGGAAACTCTAAGAGAGGATGTGAAAGTCAAATGTGGTGTGGGTTTGGAGTACTTTCCTCTTCATAGCCCTTAAGTAATGACTTTCTACTGCCCCACTGTTTTTTCTCAGTGCATCTCTTCATATGCCTGCCTGATGCCTAGGTCATGGACAGCCACCTGGAGACCCAAGGAGGGAGGACATAGGGCCAGGCTGGGCCAGGGTGCATTTATCTGTGATTGCAGTCTGCAGGGTATCACTGGGGTCTGACTACATGTAAGGGCTTCTAATATACCAGCTATAGCACCTGTAGTTCCCTGAGAAGCTGAGGTTCACAGGGTCCAGAATGAAAGTGCCTTGATGTTCCCCTTTGGGACTGTGGCAAGGCAGCCTCTCTGTCCTTGGTCAGTAAAAATCTATCAAATGGCACATGTCCTGAACCACACTGGAGGGAAATAGTCTTTCCTGGCCTCACCACCAGGCCCCGATCAGTGGAGAGGAAGGGTTTGTCATACAATTCTAAAAGAGAAGAGAGTGAGCTATTAGCAAGATTTTATTCCCTTTCCACTTTCTCCCCACAACTAATGATGGATCCATGCTAAGAGAAGGTACTGACGTTTTCTGTTGCAAGGTAGTGGGAGCTGGGAACATCCCATTTCATAACCACAGGACCCATATTCTATCCCAAACCATTGCAGGCAGGGCCAGGCAAACAAGCAGCCTGTGGGGCTTAGATGAGATGCCACCTTCAAGAGACAGAGATCTGGTCTCTGAAGCCAGAGAGGACATATGATTCTGTTCACAGTGACAACACATGGTGTTGGGTTTTCCCCCCACACCACCACCAAGCAATTCTGTGACACCAGCTGGGTATACTACAATTCAACTCAATTCTGACACTATCTACCTGAAGAGAGTGGCAGATCCCACAGGTTAAGGCCTGAATCCCACAGGATTCACTCATTTCAGATACCAACCTCAAGTCCAGGTTGTTATCTGGCTTCTGACCAATCAGCTATAAATCAGAGGTTACCATAACCCCCATCTCGGATTCAATTTATTTGCTAGAGTGGCTCACAGAACTTAGAAAAACATGTTAGTTATTAGATCACTGATTTAATATAAAAGGACATAACTCAGGAGCAACCAGATGGAAGAGATGCATGGGACAAGCTGTGGGGGAAGGGTGTGGAATGTCCATGCCTGCTTTGAGCCCAACATTCTCTCTGAATCTCCACATGTTCACCAACCCTTAAGCTCTCTGAATCCCATCCTTTTTTTTTTTTTTTTTAATGGAGGTTTTGTTAAGTAGGCATGATCGATTAAATCACCAGCTATTGATGATAGAACTCAATCTCCAGCCCTTCTCCCTTCCCAGGAGTCTGGTGGTGGGGCTGAAAGTTATAACTCTCTAATCACACGGTTGGTTCCCCTAGCATTCTTAGGTGCTTTCCAAATGTCACCTCACTAATATAAACTCAGGTGTAGTTGAAAAGGGTTTGTTAGGAATAAGTCACCTTTAACACTCTTATCACTTAGGAAACTCCAAATGTTTTAAAAGCTTTGTGCCAGGAACTGGACAAAGACAAAATATATGTTCCTTATTATAAATCACAATATCACAAGCCATATATTGGAGAAAAGGCGGGTGGGGGGGGTATCCTGAGAGTTTGAGAAGCTATGTCAGGGGCTGACGGAGGTGACATTATATAAGAATAATGTCAGCAGGTATAGAAAGACCTGGAATCCCAGGGTGCACCCTTCTAGAAACACAGGGTTCAGGCTACCCTGATGACAGAGCTTAAAACTGAGGACAGAGCATGGCTCCCCACTTCTTAGGTATGGGCTGCATTTAGTGATTTACTTTCATTTAGAAAATCTTGGCAGGAGGAAGAGTCACTTTACAATGGAGAAACGTGACAAATGCTATCTCAGCCAGGTGTTCAAGGTCAACTTCAACAGTTGTATTCATCTCTCTTATATGTACCTTGATATGATGTGATGGAAATGGCACCGTGACTCTGTGAGCTTCCTCACAGTAATCCAAAGCTCCTGTCTTATCATGGGTCAAACACCAGACAACCTTCAATAACGGGGTGTCCAACAACATATCTGGCCAGTGCTCCTCAAAGCTGCCAAGATCGTCAAAGACAAGAAAACTTCCACGGCCCAGAGAAACCTAAGGAGAAATGACAACTAAGTACTACGTGGGATGTGGTCTTAGAATAGATGAAGGGCATTAGGTAAAAACTAAGGAAATCCAAATAAACCATGGACTTTAGCTCATGATAATGTATTAATATCAGTTCATTAATGGTAAGGAATCTACTATATATATATATATATAGCATTTGTTGACCTTGAACACCTGGCTGAGATAGCATTTGTTGACCTTGAACACCTGGCTGAGATAGCATTTGTCACTATTCCATTTATATATATATAAATGGAATAGGCTAACAATAGGGAAAATGAGGTGCTGGGTACAAGGGAACTCTCTGCCACACTTTCTCAAGTTTTCCTGCAAATCTAAAACTTTTCTAAGAATGAAGTCTATGAAAAAATAAGAGCAAAAAGATACCCAAGGGCTGGACACCCTGGCGGTCTCCCCACCTGTCAACATCGGCTCCAGGGCTTCACTGTGCTCTGACCAGCTGTATGCTTTCCTATACTGGCACTGGTAATGCCCCGAAGTGTCTGTATCCATGTGATTAATGATGAATTTAGTCGTCTTCTGAAATTCTCATTGCTTTCCCACCACTTTGTACATTTAGTTTTCCAGGATCTCTTGTTGGTACAGGTAAGATTCAGGTGTTCCACAGCATGAGATCTACAGACTCATTCTAGGGAATCACAGAACCGGGAGAAGTAGATATGTTAGGAATAGGAAGGTCCCCTGGAAGAAAATAAGGCCTAGACTCAGGTGGCCTGTCATGGAGAAACCATACTTCTTTCCTTCTCTTTTGGGGGAACACAGATAAATAAAGGTATGAAGGATCTATAATTTCTTCTTTTAAAAAATAGTTTCTTAAATACTTTTTTGGGGGCATATTTTCTAATGTGTTAAAATATCTATATTTAAAATTGACAATTTTAACCACTTTAAATGTATAACTTAGTGCCGTTAATTGCATTCATCATATTGTTTAACAATCACCACTCCAAACAAGACTCTAAATGTAAACTCAATAACTATTAAGCAATAACTCCCCATTCTTGCTTTCCTCAACATCTTGTAAACTAAACTTCTATTCTACTTTCTGTCTTTATGAATTTCCTTGTTCTATGTATCTCATATTAGTGGAATAATACATTTGTCTTTTTGTGTCTGGCTTACTTCACTGAGCATAATGTCCTCAAGGTTCATCCACATTGTAGCAGGTGTCAGAATGTCCTTCCTTTTTATCACCGAATAATATTTCATTGTGTGGATGGATCACATTTTATTTATCTATCCACATCAATTTGGGTTGCTTCTACTTTTTGGATATTGTGAATAATACTGTTAGGATCATAGGTGTGCACATATTCATTTGAG
This sequence comes from Pteropus medius, assembly GCF_902729225.1. Taxonomy (NCBI): domain Eukaryota; kingdom Metazoa; phylum Chordata; class Mammalia; order Chiroptera; family Pteropodidae; genus Pteropus; species Pteropus medius. The sequence continues at coordinate 1,611,955 of NW_024355109.1, forward strand.
TCCCTGCTTTCAGTTCCTTTGGTTATATATGTAGGAGTGGAATTCCTGGATCATATGTTCAGCTTTTAAGGAAATAAAGAGCTTTCTTGAAAAAAAATTATTTTTTTATTAAGTTTATGGGGGGTAACATTGGTTAATACAATTAGATAATTTTTAGGTGTACATTATCATTTGACATCTGTATATTCTATTGTATTTACCACCCAAAGTCCAGTTTCCTTCAGCTACCGTATATTTGATCCCCTTTATCTACCTCCCCATCCCCCTATATTTGACACCTTTTACCCTATTTACCTGCCCCCTTCTCCCCAACCCCACTAGTAACCACTAGTCTATAGTCCATGTTCACGAGTCTCTGTTTGTCCAGCTCATTTGTTGCTTTTAGGTTTATATTCCACATCTAAGTGATATGTGATTTTCAACTTTTTCTGTCTGGCTTACTCTGCTTAGCATGGTTATCTCAAGTTCCAACTACGTTGTTGTAAATGGCAGCATTTCATCTCTTCTTATGGCTGAGTAATATTCCATTGTATATATGTACCACAGTTTCTTTAGCCAATGATCTATCGTAGGACACTACAGTTGCTTCCATTTCTTGGCCACTGTGAATAATGCTGCTATGAACATCGGTATGCAAATATCTTTTCGGATATGAGTTTTCAAGTCTTTGGGGTAAATACCCAGTAGAGGGATTGCTGAATCATATGGTAGATCAATTCTTAGTTTCTTGAGGAATCTCCATACTGTTTTCCATAGTGGCTGTACCAATTCGCAGTCCCACCAACAATGTGTGAGGGTTCCTTTCTCTCCACATCCTCTCCAACATTTGTTATACTTGTCCTGTTGATTATAGCTATTCTAGTAGGTGTGAGATGATATCTCATTGTGGTTTTAATTTGTATTCTCCTAATAGCTAGCAATGTTGAGCATCTTTTCATATATTTGATGGCCATTTGTATGTCCTCTAGGGAGAAGTGTCTGTTCAGGTCCTCTGCTCATTTTTTGATTGGATTATTTGTTTTTTTTTGTTGTTGTTGTAATTGAGTTGTATGAGTTCTTTGTATATTTTGGATACTAGGCCCTTATTGGAGGCATTGCTTGCAAATATATTTTCCCATTCGGACAGTTCTCTCTTTACCTTGTTGACGATTTCTTTTGCTGAGCAGAAGCTTTTTAGTTTGATGTAGTCCCATTCATTTATTTTAGTTTTACTTCCCTTGCCTTTGAGGTCAAATTCATAAAATTCTCTTTAAGTCCAAGGTCCTTGAGTTTAGTGCCTATGTTTTCTTCTATGCATTTTATTGTTTCAGGTCTTATATTTAGGTCCTTAATCCATTTTGAGTTAATTTTGCTGTGTGGTGATAAACAACAGTCTAGTTTCATTCTTTTGCAGGTGGCGTTCCAGTTTTCCCAGAGCCATTTATTGAAGAGGCTTTCCTTTTTCCACTGTATGTTTTTGGCTTCTTTGTCAAAAATTATTTGCCCATGTAAATATGGGTTTACTTCTGGACTCTCGATTCTGTTCCACTGGTCCATGTGTCTGTTTTGCTGCTAATACCATTTTGATTACTGTCGCTTTGCAGTAGTATAATTTGAAGTTGGGCAGAGTGATGCCTCCAGCCTCGTTCTTTTTTTCTCAGGATGGTTTTGGCAGTTTGGGGTCTTTTGTGCTTCCATACAAATCTGATGATTTTTTATTCTATTTCTTTAAAAAATGCCAATGAGATTTTGATGGGAATTGCATTAAATCTGTATAATGCTTTAGATAATATGGTCATTTAACTATGTTGATTCTTCCAATCCAAGATCACAGAACATCTTTCCATTTCTTTGTATCTTCTTCGATTTCTTTTAATAGGGTCTTATTAAATTTCATTGTTTCATTAAATTTATTCCTAAGTATTTTTTTGTTGTTGCAATTGCAAAAGGAATTATTTTTTTCACTTCATTTTCTGACACTTCATTATTAGAGTATAGGAACACTACGGATTTTTAAACATTGATTTTGTACCCAGAAACGTTACTGTATTTGCTTATTGTTTCTAGTAGTGTTCTTGTGGAGTTTTTAGAGTTTTCTATATAGAGAATCATGTCATCTGCAAATAGTGACAATTTGATTTCTTTGTTTTCTATTTGGATACATTTTATATTTTTCTCTTGTCTGATTGCACTTGCTAGGACCTCCAATGTTATATTGAATAACAGTGGTGATAGTGGACAGCCTAGCCTTGTTTCTGATCTTAGAGGGAAGGGTTTTAGTTTTTCACCATTCAGTATAATGTTGGCTGAGAGTTTGTCATATATGGCCTTTATTATGTTAAGGTACTTTTCTTTTATACCAATTTTGTTAAGTGTTTTGATCATAAATGCATGCCATATTTTGTCAAATACTTTCTCTGCATCTATTGATATGATCATATAATTCTTATTTTTTAATTGGTTTATGTGGTGCATCACATTAATCGATTTGCGTATGTTGAACCATCCCTGTGCCTCTGAGATGAAGCCCAGTTAATTGTGGTGTGTAATATTTTTAATATATTGCTGTATGCAGTTCGCTAGTATCTTATTTAGGATTTTTGTATCTGTGTTCATGAGAGATATTGGTCTGTAGTTTTTGTGTGTGTGTTATCCTTACCAGGTTTTGGTATCAGAGTACTACTGGCCTCATAAAATGAGTTGGGAAGTATTGCCTCCTCTTCAATTTTTTGGAAAGGTTTGAGGAGAATATGTATTAAATCTTCTTTGAATGTGTAGTAGAATTCACTGGTGAAGCCATCTGGTCCTGGACTTTTACTTTTTGGTAAGTATTTGATGATTGTTTCAATTTCCATACTGCTAATCAGTCTACTTAGATTTTCCAGTTATTCTTGATTCAGTCTAGGAAAGTCATATTTTTCTAAGTACTTGTCCATTTCTTCTGGGTTATTAAATTTGGTGTCGTATACTTTTTCATAGTATTCTTGTATGATCCTTTGTGTTTCTGCAGTGTCAGCCATAATTTCTCCTTTTTCATCTCTGATTTTATTTGCGTCCTTTCTCTTTTTTCTTTGGTGAGTCTGTCCATGGGTTTCTCAATTTTATTAACCTTCTCAAAAAACCAGCTTTTTGTTGCATTTATTTCTTTTCAATTTTATTTCTGTTCTAATTTTGATTATTCTTTCCTTCTGCTGACTTTTGGCTTCATTTGTTCTTCCTTTTTAGTTCTTTAAGATGAAGCATTAGGTTGTTTATTTGGGCACGTTCTTGTCTTTAGAGATAGGCCTGTAATATGAACTTTCCTCTTATGACCACTTTTGCCATATCCCAAAAGTTTAGATCTGTTGTACTATCATTATCATTGTTTCTATGTATCTCTTGATCTCTCTTTTTATTCTGTGATCCAGTTATTCTTCAGTAGCATGCTGTTTAATCTCCATGTATTTGTGGTTCTTTTTGATCTTTTTTTTCCTGCAGTTGATCTCTAGTTTCAAAGCATTATGATCAGAAAATATGGTTGGTATGATTTCAACCTTCTTATATTTGTTGAGGCTATCTCTGTGTCCCAGTATGTGGTCGATTCTTGAGAATGTTCCATGTGTACTAGAGAGAATGTATAAGCAGCTGTTTTGGGATAGAAGGCTCTGTAAATGTCAATTATGTCCAGTTGGTCTAATGTGTCTTTTAAGGATGTTATTTCCTTTTTGAATTTCTGTTTGGATGATCTGTCCATATCCTACAGTGGGATATTTAGGTCCCCTCCTATGATAGTGTTTTGGTCTGTTTCTCCCTTTAGTTTTGTTAGTAATTACTTTCCATATTTCGGAGCTCTATGATTTGGGGCATAGATATTAATAAGTGTTATGTCTTCTTGGTGTATGATTCCCTTTATCATTATGAAGCATCCTTCAGTATCTTTTTTTACCTTTTCTATTTTGAAGTCTATTTCATCCGATATTAGTACCACTACTCCCATTTTTCTTTTAATGCTGTTTGCTTGAAATACCATTTTCCACCCTTTCACTTTGCATCTTATTTGTCTTTGGATCTGGGATGTGTCTCCTGGAGGCAGCATATGGTTGAGTTTTGTTTTTGATCCATTCTGCAACTCTGTGCCTTTTTATTGGTGAGTTCGGTCTATTTATATTTGGAGTGATTACTGAAATATGAGGTTTTCTTATAGCTATTTAATCTTTTGCTTTCTGGTAGCTCGGTGTTTCCATTGCTTCCTTGTCCTTGTGTTTCTGTTTTCTTTATTTTGGTTGGCTTTTTTGGGTTTTCCCTCTGGTTATTTTTGTTTTATGTTATATACTTCAGTTCGGAATCTTTGGCGTATGGTTACCATTATGAATATGTAAAAGATAGTTATATATATATATATATATATATATATATATATATATATATATATACACATACACACAGTCATCCATTTTCTTCTGAGTGCCTTATCTCCATTCCCTTTTGTGAGTTTGGATCTTTGAATCTCTTCCTTTTCAGTCATTAGTCATAGTATTCTTGTATGATCCTTTGTATTTCTGCAGTGTCAGCCATAATTTCTCCTTTTTCATCTCTGATTTTATTTGTGTCCTTTCTCTTTTTTTCTTTTTGGTGAGTCTGTCACGGGTTTCTCAATTTTATTAACCTTCTCAAAAAACCAGCTTTTGTTGCATTTATTTCTTTTCAATTTTATTTTTATGTATGTTGAACGTTCATTATTATCTTGTTATGACAATTCTCTTATTATTATTTAAGTTTATAATTCCCTGTTCTTAGTAAGGGTTACTCTTCTGCTTCTACTTGCCTGATAGTCATTTTACTCTTCATTATGGTTGTTTTTTTTTTTTTTGTCATTTTGTTTTAGGCAAACTGACCCCTTTCAGTATTTCCTGTAGTGCAGATCTCATAGTGGAGAATTCCCTCAATTTTTGTATGTTTGGAAAAGTCTTAATTTCTTCTTCATATCTAAAGGAGAGCTTAGCTGGATACATTATTCTAGGCTGGCAGTTCCTTTCACTTAATAGTTTAAATATTTGATTCAACTTCTTCCTGGCTTGTAAGGTCTGTGCTGAGAAGTCCAATGATAACCTAATGGGTTTTCCTTTATAAGTTACCATCTTCTTTTCCCTGGTTGCCCTGAGAATTCTGTCTTTGTCATTGATTTTTGATAACTTTAATACAATGTGTTTTGGTGAAGGCCTTTTTGGGTTGAGATAATTGGGTGTTCTGTTGACTTCTTGAAATCCAAGCTCCAGCTCATGCCTTAGATTTGGGAAATTCTTGTCAACTATTTGTCTGCAAATGCTTTCTAATCCCTGCTCCTTTTCCTCACCTTTGATAATGCCTCTTATTCTTATGTTCCCTCTTCTGATGGTGTCAACTAGTTCTTGAATTTCTCTTTCATTATTTTTCATTCTTTGGTTTCTCTCTTCCTTCTAATTTATTTCTAGCTTTCTGTTTTCGATATCATTGGTCCTTTCCTCCATTTGGTCAACTCTATTTTCCAAGCTTGCTATTTCATTTTTCAACTCTCGCAGTGTATTTATAATCTCCAGAAATTCTATTCTGTTCTTGAGGGTTTCAATTTTCTTGCCAAAGAACTCATTCTGCTCATCTAGTTGTTTTTTCAATTCCTGAAATTGTGATATGACTCATTTCAGATCTCACTGAGTTTTTTCAGAAGTACCATCCTGAATTCTCTGTCATCTAATTGCGTATTTCTATATCTGTAAGCTTAATTTTTGGAGATTTTTCTCTTTCTTTCTGACCTGCCTTGTCACCTTAGTTGTTCATGGTGTTTAATGAATTATTTCTCCACCTGGGCATTAATGGAAATGTATTCTGCTTTTTTTCCAGAAACAAGATTCATTATATAAAGCCTGGGGCAAAGAAGGTGATTTTCTATTGGTATCCAGTAGGTGGCATCTAAGCCTCTTGGATCCTTGCTTTATATAAGGCCTTAAAAATGCTTTTTTATTTTCTGATAGATATTTAATCATGCTTGCTACCCTCAGTGTCAGTCCCTGTCAGAGTTAGCAACAGTTTTGGTAGCATTTGCTCAGATTCCCCTGAAGCTCTGTGGTGTTCGGTCTTGGAGGGTATGGGAGGAGGGGCCTTCTGTGTTGGGGAATGGTAGCTGCATCTCATCCTGGGTTTTGCAACCGCGTCAGGTAAAACTCAGCTGTTGTTTCTCTGTGGTCTCATCTCGCTTTTCTGCCTTCTGCCCTGAGGACTGGGTCCTACCTCCGGCCGGTCGCGGGAAGCTCACAGCTTTCCTAGGCAAGGCTCTTCAGGGAACTCGCCGCTTCTTCTCCCCTCACCCTCCTCCTACAGGTAGCTCCGGTGGCTGCAAAAGGCAGCTTCTTTATTTTTCCCAGTCCACCACCCGACACCCAGGGTTCTGACTTACAGTAGCTCTTATGTGCAGATCCCATGCTCAGACATGCTGTTGTGCAGTTTAGGTGTTTTTTATTGAGTTTTAGATGTTTGGCTTATTGTTGTTTCAAAGGTAGAATTCTGGGGATGTCTCTCACTCCACCATGTTTCCAAAGATCATGATACATACATACATACATACATACATACATACATACATATATATATATATACACACACACATACATACATATATATATGTATGTATGTATGTATGTATCATGTATACATATATATATATTTTTTGTATACATGTATATATATATTTTTTTTTTCAGTGTTGTTTATTTGCTACTCTTTAGTCCAGAAGTTCTGTTTCTAAATTCTTATATCTTGTCCTGTCAATTTTCTATCGTCAGGTTTTAGTATAAATGTTATGATTGTGGACTCATCAAGTAAGTTGGAAAATGACCTTTTTTTCTATTTTTATGAATGCTTGTATTCTTGATCAATGTTGCTGAGGGTTCATAGTTTAGACTTTAAAAAACATATCTTGTGAATTTATTTTCTAAAACTTTTTTTTTACAAATTATTTGTTCTAACATTATTATTTCCTTCTTTCTGCCTTTCTCAGGAATTAATTTGCTCTTCTTTGCATTTCTTTGTGATGGAAGATTAAATCATTATTCCACTGATTTTTTTCTATTTTAATGTTCTTATTAAGGTTTGAATTTGCTATAGATACTACTTTTCTTGAATTTATCTGTTTAATGTGTAATTTTTATATTATCTTACAGTATAAAACATTTTCTCACTCTGCGATTTTCTTTTCTTACCCATCTGTTATTTAGAAATAATTTGTCATTTATCCCAAATATGATGGCATACCTTTGACTGCAAAATCAGTGACTCTCGGAGGGTCCCAAAAGGTCCTGGTGGCCCATGTCAGGTTTCTAGGCTGGCTGAGATCACTAGCTGCCATGGGGGCAACTCCTGTGCCTTCTGAGGTCCTTGTGGGGTCTGTGTCCTTCCTGGGCTAGTGGACAGCTGGAGTGGCACACACACTGGGCTCACCTTGGGGCTACACTTCCTGGGATGGAGGAGGTATTGTTTTCTGTATGAGCGTGAAGATGTCCAGTTGGGCATAGGTCACATCCTCAAAGGCTTCAGATGTAGCAGCCTGGAGCAAAGGGAGAGTGGGAAATAGGTATGCAGTTGGGATGGACATACTCCAGAAGCCCTGGGAAGATAGGACACACCTGACTGCCCATCTCTCTGTCCTTTTTCGCCTGTCTGTTCTTCATGTCAGGCAATTCCATTGATAATGGGGAAGAAAGGGGAAGGGTGGCCACTCTCTGTCTGAGTCTCACATAGTTCACCTGGGCATATGTCACTCTCTATCTGTCATCATCTTCAGGTGTCTGCTGGACAGAGACAGTGAAGGCAGGTTGTGTCCTTGATTCCACACTTGTATACATTATTACATTTTACCACATCGAAACCAGAGTGTCCACTGTAAACTATAAATCAGATTATGTCACTCTCTGAACAAAACCTTCCAGTGCCTTCCACAAGCATCCACACCTAAAGGATCTGTGTGATCAAGTACCTCCAAAGCCTGCCACCCTCATGGCTAACATTTTTTCTCCTTGTCCATCTACCTCCAGCCACACTGGAAGTCATGCTGTTCCTGGAATAAAGTGAGCATATTCCTAATTCAGCCTTTGCACTGATTGTTCCTTCTACCCAGAACACTCTTCCATTAAATATGAATACAGTGTTTTCTCTCCACTGTGTTTGTCTGCTCAAATATTACCATCTCAGAGAATCCTTCTTAACTATTCAATTGAACCATCCTTGCTCTTACAAACACACTCTATCCCCTTATATAGCACTTTGCACTGTATGATTTTAGGTATTTGTGCCCATGATGATTTCATCATTGTCTCCCCAAGGGAACGTGAGGTCATGGAGAGCAGAGGTTATGTTTAGAACCAAATAGAGTTGTGAAAATAACAGCCCCTCAATAAAATCTAATAACTAGAGCTGAGTGATGGAATGAACAAATGAACATCTAAGGGAACTGCAGGGTATCTATTCATTCACTGACTCAACGAACTTATAAGCTTAGTAAAGGTCAGACATGACAAAGAAGGTAAAAAATGTCCTTGCCTTTATGGAGCCTAGCCAATAGGAGGCAGTTGAACAGACTTTAAGCAAAGCAACAACACACATATAATTATGAAAATCAAGCAGGACTCTTGAAAAAAAATGGCATAGATAATAGAGGCTCTGTTCATCAGTCTGGCGACCAAATCAAAGTTGTGACAGAAACAAGGAGCAAACAGCAAGGAAAAATCACCTGGGATCTAGAAGAACAAGCCATTCAACTACGGAGAAATCTAAGAAATCATGCTGCGATGGCAGAAGGTAATATGGGATGAGGACATGAAGCTGCCCAGTTCCCAGTGGCTGAGTGGGACAGAACCTGTGGCAGAGGCAGTGGAAGCTACAGATGCCTCTTAAAGGAGTTGTGTCCATTAGTGGATTTTCGCAGTGACAGACCTGCTCACTCTGAGCACCAGTGCTGATTCGGCTGCATGCAGGGCGCACCAGGGACTTACAGCGGGACACTGAGTTGTCAGAGTGAGGGCCAAGGGGAGAGTTGTTCTGTACAGAAGAGTCAGCAGTATCCATTGTTCTTCTGTTGAGCCTTCCTTGCTCCCAGTGTGGGAACTCAGTGCTGGCATAGTGGAGACATCAAACTGGATAACAGAAGTCGCTCGTCCCAGAGGATTCCCTGAAACTCTACCACCCCCAACTCATGGCCCCCACCTAAGCCACATGCAGGTGTATCCTAGGTGAGTCAGGTGCTCCTTGCTGAGCTGCGCCTAGACTCACACTGGTAGCAGATGACCTTGGTTTCTGGTGTGGCCTTTTGAGGCGACTATAAGTACAGCATCTGTGGATTGTTTGCTGAATCTTAACAGGTGGCCCCAGAGGGGCACATGCTGGGGCTAAATTTGGCCTGCCGCTGAACTCTTCTCAGAACTGTGCCACTGGACACCTACTTACCACACAAAGCCATATTAATAAGACAAAGAGACTTAGGAGGTTTGCTTAGTACATAGAAACAGACACAGAAAGGCAGCCAAAATGAGAAGACAAAGAAGCAGAAACCATATGAGAGAATAGAACAGAAATCCAGAAATAATGGAGTCAAACAATCTAACAGATGCAGAGTTCAAAATACTGGTTATAAAGATGCTCAATGAACTTATGAGAAGTGTAGATTAATGCAGTGAGAACTTCAACAAAGAGATAAAAACATAAAAATGGAAATGGAAATTATAAAAAAAAAACCAGTCAGAAATGAAGAATACATTATCTGAGATGAGATGTACATTAAATGGAATAAACAAAGTGAATAAAGAAAAGGATCAAATGACTTATATAGAGGATGGGAAAGCCAAGGACACTCAATGAGAATGGCAAGAGAAAAGAAGCCAAGACTATAACAATAATTTAAGGAGCCTATGGGACACTATTAAGGGTAAAAATACCTGTGTCATGGGGGTACCTGAATGAAAACAAGATGTTGAAGAGCTATTTGAAGTAATAATGATGGAAAACTTCCCTAACCTGGTGAAGGAAACAGACATACAACCCCAGGAAGCTCATACAATCCCCAAAATCAGGAACCCAAAGAGGCCCACACCAAGACACATCATAATTAAAATGCCAAAGGTTAAATACAAAAGAGAATCTTAAAAGCAGCAAGAGAAAAGCAGTTAGTTACCTACAAGGGAGCACCCATAAGATTGGCGGATGATTTCTCAAAAGAAACCTTGCAGGACAGAAGAGCTTAACACAAAATATTCAACGTGGTGAAAATCCAGAATCTACAACCAAGAACACTTTATCCAGTAAAGCTATCATTTAGAGTCGAAGGACAGATAAAAAGCTCCCCCCACCCCCCCCAAAAAAGCTAAAGGAATTTATCACCACCAAGCTAGTATTACAAGAAATGTTGAGAGATTTCTTAAAGAAGAAAAATAGGTATCAAAAACAAGAATAAAGAATGGTAATAACTACATTTCTGTCAACAAGTACCTCAAATGGAAAATGATTAAGTGCTCCAACAAAAAAGAGTGGCTGAATGGACAAGAAAACAAGACCCCTACATATGCTCCTACAAGAGACTCACTTCAGATTAAAAGACACACACAAACTAAAAGAAGTGGGATGGAAAAAGATATTGCCTTGATGAACCTAGAGGGTATTGTGCTGAATAAAATGGATTGGATAAAGTCAAATATTGCATGATTTCACGTACATGTGGAATCTAAAGAACAAAATAAACAACAACAACAAAAGCAGTAATAAACTCATAAATACAGAGAATATTTAGTGAGATACTGGATGGGAGAGGGTTTGGGGGAATGGAAAAAAAAGACAAAGAGATTAAGAGGTACAAATGGATAGTTGTAGAATAGACATGGAAATGTAGAGTGTAGCAAGGGGAAGATGGTTAATAATATTGTAATAAATATGTTAGGGGGAAGAGGGGTACCAGATTTAGTGGGGTGATCACTTTGTGGGTTATGTGGATCTCTGCTCACTGTACTATACAACTGAAACTGGTATATTATTGTATGCCAACTATAATTGAAAAAACCATCATTGAATTGTACAATGTAAATACAAGCAACTAATTGTCTATTACATTTCAATAAAGACAACAACAACAAAAAAAAAAACAACAAGCAGAGACATAAGAGATGGTAAATGGAAGGAGGACAGGTTTACCTCACCATGATCATGGAAGACATTTTCAGAGCTGATGCCTGAATGACAAGGAGACAGCCCTATGAATACCAACAGCAAGCTCTTGCTAGATTTTCAAATGGATATTTTTTGGATATTTTGTCACACCCAGCCCTTCCTCGTGTTTGAGGTGCCCTTAGCACAACTTGCTGATAACCTACATGTACGTCACCCCATTCCTCACTTACTGTGTTTGCCCTGATGCCAGTGTCGAAGGAGCAGGAAGAGAAGGAGGGAGACCATCAGGACAATGGACACTGAGACCCTGATCAGGATGTTCAGGTACCTTTTGAGACCTTGGCATGAATGACGTCATTGATAAGTCAATGGTACCATTTAATCAAGCACCCGTATGTGCCAGGCACGTGCTGGGTCTGTCACTATGATCTCAAACCCTCATGAAGGTCATGCATTAGGTGACTGCAGACTCCACCCACACATTCACAGATGAGGAAACTGAGACTCAGGGAGGCTGGTCACATGCCGCACGTCACACAGCCAGGACGAGGCAGTGCTGGGGCTGGAATCAGGGACTGTGGGTCCCTGTGCTCTCCTCACGCTACCCCCAAGGCAGATGCCAGCTTCATGCTCTGGGCTCCACATCCTCAGGGGGCAGTCCCTAGCCTCATCTGCAGCAGAGGGTCCTTCCTTATCACCTTCCTTCTACCAGCACAAGGACCAGGACTGGTCAGGGCATGGGCTGGATGCTGCGTCTCTCTGGGTCTGGCTCCACCTTGCAGGGCCTGATCCCATGGAAAGGTCTGCTGGGCTGGGGGCTCTGCCTTCCCATACTCTGTGAGGCCAGGCCCTCATCCCACCTAATCTCCCAGGGGTATGAGCAGGAAGGGACAGGGGGCCACCCAGAAACACTAGACACTCAAAAGAGAAGGGGCCCCAGGCAACAGCGGAAGCAGCAGAGCTGGAACTGATCACGTCTGGCCTCAGTTCACTCCTCTGTGCTGTGCCCCTGAGCAGAGGAGAACGGCCTGAAACTCCAGCCGCTGTCACCCTGTCCCTCCCTGTATAGTGTCACTGTCACCCTGCAAAGGGAGCAGGCCCAAGACATCACATCCTGGGAGCCTTCCCTGTGAGGCCCCTTTCCTAAGAGGCCAGAGCCAGATCTGGAGGGAAATCCAAGCTCTGAGCCACAATTCTGTCCTTTTACACATGGAGAAATTGAAGCCCAGACAGGGAGGGGTGTGTTCACGTCAGGCTCTCCAGAGGCACCTGGAACCAGTGCATAACTCAGCCCTGCCCCTTACGGACCTACCTCCACTTGCCAGACCCTCACTCACTCCTCTGCTGGCCTGGATCCGTGGAGGTGGAGGCCCAATCCTCAAAACCTCCTGGGAGTCAGGATGGGGTGAGGCGGGGCTTCATCACTCTGCCCTCTTTTCCTCCCCGGCATGAGCCCCATATCTTCCTCTGCCATGATCTCCCAGCCCTAGACCCCTGGACCCCTATGGTTCCCCAGCATCTCTGCGTGACTCCCAGGCCCTCTATGACACAGCCCATCCTTGAGTATCTGGGGGACAGCACACCTTCTGAGAGACTCAGATCTGCCCAGGGGTGGTCTGTGCTCCCTCTGGGCATGGAGGCCCCATTGACTCACCAGCTGTGGAGACGGGCGCAATGGGTGGGGGACTGGTGTTTCCTGATGGTTCTGAGATTGAGGACAGAAAGGGGTAAGAGGCTGGGTCCCCACCTCACTCAGACTCTCTCTGTGGTCTCCCAAAGACCCTCCTACTGCCCACCTGGTGCCTTTCTAACCCCAAGTGAGGGGGAGAGGTTGCCAGGCATGAAAAAAACTTTGAGGGACACATTTCTTCTATATGATCCTCCACTGAAGCTCCACTCCCACGGGGAGAGGGCCCTAAGTGACAGAGCCCAGAAAGGATAGGGTAGGGGCCCCTCACCTGAGACCGTGAGCTCCAGGGGTCACTGGGGTGATAGGTGGATATGCTGCATGAGCTGTAGCACCTGTAGGTGCCCCCATGGGCTGAGGTCACAGGAATCATGGAGAACTCGGCCTGGTACAGCCCAGCTCGGTTCTTTGTTCTAAGATGCAAGAGGGAATGGGCTGTCCCCTCCTTGGACAAAAGGAAAGTGTCCCTCTGGCTCTATGTCTGACACAGCAGGATCACATTCTCTCATGTAGGGCTCCCCTCCCAGCGAAGACCCAATAACCAGTCTGGTGCCTCAAAATCTAGATAGGCAGGTCAGACTTCCTCACCTGAAACCAGGAGCTCCAGGGGGTCACTGAGGGGTGACCACACCTGGAGGGTGTTCCTATAACAGCCATAGCATCTGAACATCCCCTAATGGCTAGGGATCACAGGCCCCACAGGGAACAGGGCCTGGTACCACCCGCTGGACTGTCACTGTGAATCCAGGGTCCAGGGGTGGCCTGTGTTCTTCCCTAGTCAGAATGAACCTGCTAAATCTCTTCCTTGAGCCACACAGGAGGGTCACGTTCCCTCCTGAGGTCACAACAGGGCTCAGCTGGGCTAACAGGCTGGATTTGCTGTAAGATCCTAGGAGAGAGGGAGGCAGCGTGTAAATGGGGTCACACCTCCTCACTCCCCTAAGACTGGGCTGTGAGAGGGAAACCCTGAGAGCAGACCCCCTTCCTGAAGGCAGAGAGTGAAGTGGGACCCTCAGTGTCCTCTCACCTGTCACCACCAGCTCCAGGGGATCACTGTGCTCTGACAAGCCAGTGGAACTGTAATAGTAATAGCGGTATCTCCCTGCAGCGTGCTGTGTCGTTGGTATGATGGAGAACTTCGCTTTGTCCCCAGGCTTTGGTGGCTTCTGTCTTTCTGAAGTCACACTATTTCCTTCTCTATACAGATAGAACTCCTGGGCCCCTAGGGTACCCTGACACCGGATGGTCACAGGCATCCTCCAAGGGATAACATAACTTGGCTCGGCCCAGATGGTGGGTTTGGGGAGAGTCCCTGGAAGGAATAAGAGGCTGAATCACAAAGCCCTTCCCCACCTCTCACACTCAGCTCAGCCCAAGACCCTCTCTGTGTATCACCTCATCCTAGGACCACTTGCTCTCTCCTGAGCCCCAGAGGCTGAAGTGAGGGGGTGGGGCATGGAGCCTAGGGAGGACTTACCTGCCTGTACGCAGGTGTTCTGGTCCAGATTCAGCCCTGCAAGGGAGGCCCCATGAGAGATTTGCACCCGCCACCTGAGCTGGTTCTCTTCTCATCAGGCCCCAGACACTTGAGGGGCCCGAGTCTTCATTTCCGCTTGAACAAAAGGGTGCAGCCTCCCCATCCCCTCCTTCTATCCCCTATCCCTCTCCACAACTGACCAAGGCTGAGAAGAGCAGAGAAGATGGACAGCATGGCGCCTGCTCTAAGTGCCCCCATGTGCAGCTGGAAGACATCCTGGGTCTGAAGGACATGTACACATAGGATGTGGTGAGTCAGGAGCTGCTGCTGCTCTTCTGGGTTCCCAAAGCTGTGGACCCACAGGAAGGGGATGGCCCTTCCTGGGTCTGACTCTAGGTGTCTCCAGGATGAGAGCTCAGGAAGACACCAGGCCCTCCGGAGGCACTAAGCCCAGATCTGATGTCTCACCTGACCCCCAGGACCCTGCCTGGTCTGCACCCTGGCTCAGAGAGGGCAGATCTCTGGTCGCATCCTGAGTCAACCCCTGACAGGCTGGCTTCAAATAGGACAACCACTTATTTCCTCAGCTCCTCAGCTCTCCACAAATGGGACTTACTTTCTGTCTTCGACTAGTCCATTAACAAATATGTACTGACCACTTACTATGTACAAGGCATTGGTGCCAGAACCAAAAATATATCCATTATGAAAGAGACCCACTTCCTACATCTTGAGAACTCGTGTTAGCAGAGTATTTGAATACGTGAGTGTGTGTGATTGTCTTTTTTGAGTATGTGACTGTGTGAGTGTTTATATGAGTGTGTGAGTGTCTGTGTATGACAGTGTGTTTATGTGAGTGTGTGAGTGTGTTTTATGTGAGTATGTGTGAGTGTGTGTGAGTTAAGCATGTGAGTGTGTGAGGTATTGTGTGTGCTTATGTAATGTGAGTGTATGTTAAGTGAATGTGTGAGTGTGAATTGCTGTGTGTATGTGAGTGTGTTTATGTGATTGTGTGTGAGTGTGTGTTTGTGAGTGTGCATGAGTGTGTGTGAGTATTAGTGTGGGTCAGTGTGTATGTGAGTGTGTGTGTATGTGAATGTGAGTGTGTGTGTCCCCACAATCACCGCACCCATCTCTCTGGGAGGAAGCAGAGTGAGAGATGAGGGTGCAGGGTCACATCTGGATGATCATGAATGTCCTCGAGCTCAGACACCAGAGCCTGGATTCACTCTGGAGGCAGTGGAGACCATGGGAAGGTTTGAACAGGACATGGATAGACTGTGAAATGGAAGCTGGGAGGAGCGGTGGGGAGAGGACATGACCAAGGGGGTGAGGATTGGGGCTTGGCACTCAGAGAGAGCAGGCATTGCTCTCGGTGTGTGAAGGATGACCATCCCTCCCTCCTGGCTCACTGGAGACACCAAGGTACCTCAGAGAAGTGAGCTAAGTAGGGGATCCTGGGGTTGTGCATCACATGTCTGCTCCCCAGGACAATGCAGGCTGCCTCCTGGCCTTGGATGCAGGGCCCACATCCCACAGTGTCTCTCCCCTGACAATATCTCTGGTAGCAGTAGAGCCTTCTGTGCACCTTCTTGTGTGGATCATTTGGGTCCCTTTTGCCTCTTCAGAGCAACTTTCATGCTGGGTGTCACTCTCCTAACCAGGAAACTCTTCAAGACTCAGACAAGTTTGACATTCACGAGAGTTCCTCTGCAAGGGCAGTAAACACACACGTGTACACACACATGCATCCCAGACACATATTTACACACGTGTACACAGAACCACATGTATGTATACACATACATAGACATGCTTATGTACACACATGCATGCACGAGTACACATAGAT
Source organism: Pteropus medius (assembly GCF_902729225.1). Lineage (NCBI taxonomy): Eukaryota > Metazoa > Chordata > Mammalia > Chiroptera > Pteropodidae > Pteropus > Pteropus medius. Next base: position 1,628,110 of record NW_024355109.1, read on the forward strand.
ACACATATACACACGTATACAGAAACACTCACTTTAGTTATTAGTTGTGGCACTTCTGTTTCCTGAATTATTGAAGGACACTTAAGTAGGCTACTTCCTTTCTTGTCCCCACTTCCCTAAAGTGGAGCACAATGAGGATAACCCCACTCCAACAGGTGTGGAGAGGATTCACCTGCCTGAGATATGGTGAGAATGAAATCACAAAGTCACAGAGCCAGATCGAGATGTTGGGGTTTGACATATTGAGAAGGAGCGATACCTCATCCAATGAAGGAAGACTCCGGGGGCAGATCTCATGTGTGGAGTCACCTGAATCCTGACAAAGGTCCCTGCAGCGCAGTGGGGACATCATGGTCTGTTTGACAAGTGGTGCTGGAACAATGGGATAAGTCTATGGAGCAAGGAGAATTTGCATACCTGCTTCTCACCACACACAGTCGTCATTGACAGATGGGCTTCAGAGCAAGACCTGAAAAGCAAGTTGGTTACCTCTCTTTTGCAAAAAAGCATTGGAGACTATCTTCTTAGCTTTTTTTAGAGACAAATATTTCTTCAAATGGGCACAAAACCATGAACTGAGTGTAAGTATGGATACATTGGAATACAGTAAAGTTATGAACTGTCCTCATAGACACCAGCAAGGAAACCACACAGAGGATACAGTGAGAGAAGGTATTCGCAAGGCCTGAATGAGACACTGGACTGGCCTTCTGATATTTTAAGCAACACCTACAAATCTGTAAGATGACAGAAGACAGCAGTAGAAAAACAAACAAAAATCACTAAAAATAACTTACAAATATTGATATCCAAATGTATAGTAATCTTAAACAAGTTCCTTGGCTTCTTACATCTTCGGGAAATGACATTAAATCACATGTGGTATCAATACACACAGAATGGTAAAAAAATATAAGGGAGAAACACTGAGAGTTGACATGGATGTCAATCAAGTAAGATCTCAGAAACAATGATGGGAGTGACACTGGTGTGGCTGCTCTGGAAAACTGCTTTTTGGTGGCATCTTGTAAAACTGAGCAGCATTGATATTAATTTTTTTAGCAATTTCTGATGGAATGGTTTTGTTTCTCTATTGGTTGGTCTGACCGCTATTTTCAAATCAGTCGACTGATTATATTTACGAGGGTCTATTTCTTGCTCTCTATTTTATTCCACTGATCTATGTGTCTCCTCGAGTCAATAGCGTTTTCTCTTTATTACAGAAGCTTATAGTAGGATTTGAAATTGGATAGTGTGAGCCCTCCCACTCTGTGTTCCTTCAGAATTGTTTTGGCTCTTACAGAATTTTGCTTTTTTGTATAAATTTTAGAAGCAGCTTGTCAATATTTAAAACAATCTTCTGAAGCTCCATTCTAAGTGAAGTTTTTGAAAATGCTTCACCCTAATTGTAGTCCCTAAGGAGATACCTAGTCTAGAAAGTAGGAGTTGAGTGGCTGACTATTTCTGTCCTGGAAAGTGCAAGATTAATTGTACATCCTTATTTCCCAGGCTCACCCACACTGATACTCTTTCCTACTCAACAGAGGCTTTTGTCCTTCCTAGCAGGACATTAATTATGACATAGGAATATTTAACATTTTAAGGCTACAACCAGTCCTCTTGATGTGTTTAGGAGAATTCAACAAAGAACATCCACAGCCACTCATGCATACTTTTCTGTGATAAAAATAAGTACCTGAGGGGAAAATCTCAACACCTCACAAAGTGAATGTAGATTCCGTTAGTCTTCAGCTCAGTCACTACTTGCTGTGCTCAGACCTCAATTGAACTATGAAGTCCTGTATCACTTTTGAAACAAGCTCTAGTTTGTACTGTTGAAGGTGTTTGATTCTCTGCACAGGAAGGATAAAATGTCTACATGTGCTCACAATGCAGTTGTGAAGGTAAATGACTCAAGAAAACATAGACCTATAAAAGTCTATATGAATCATACATAAGCCATATACTCATATTTATATTTTCCCTCTCTATAGAATTCAGGACCCTTAAATAAGGTGCACACCTGTGTCCCACGACCCAGTGCTGAATTCTCTCCCCATCCCACCCCCAGGATAACATACAAAATGGGAGGTAGTTGGAGGAGATTGTGGTGGTCTGTGGTCTTATGAAAAACCTTCTAGATGCACTTGCACATTCCCGGTCAAGGCTGGGCCAGGTTTGGGTCCGCACGCCTCCTGAAACTAGACGAGGTGTCCTGACCTGTGGATTCTGTGATGACAATTTTCAATTTACTTTGCAGGATCAAGCTGTTGCTGTTTATCCATCAAGAAATGTGCTAAACTCCCACTGGAAGTTTTATAGCAGAGCTCTTCATGATTTATTTTTCAGTCGTTAAATGAAACTCGAGATAATGTCACAGAATGTGGTGAGCAGAATCTCCAGACAACATTGGTGCCATCCACCAGGTGCCCATCACACAGGGAAATACCCAGCTTCTTCTCACCCTAAAAATACCAGATGCTGAGGATCTGACTTGAGCCCCATCACTGAACACAATGCATGTCTAAAGTGTCACCTTTAGTTTTCCTAAACTCTATAATCACGTATTGATTTTAACAAGTTTGCTGCCTTTTAAAAATCATAACAATTATACAGTTTACAGCATTCAACATTCTCTGGCCAAGTGAATGTATAAAAATGGTAATAATATGAAACCATTTTTAGAAGAAATGTGAAATGTATCTCCACCTAATATTTATTAGGCCTTTGACCAGTTGCATATTTTTTTACTTTACTGCCAAATGAAAAGCAGGTAACCTGACAGTTTGATTCTGCATTTCTAGAAGAAAACAAAATATTTAAACTCTGCTTTTTGTTGTATTAGCTGACATCACTTTTTGTGTATTAGTAGAAACTCAGTTTTTTCCATTTCTGTGGAGAAAGGGGAGAGGAGAGAGAGAGAGAGACAGACAGACAGAGAGACAGAGACAGAGACAGAGACAGAGACAGAGGCAGAAACAGAGATAAGGAATGATAATGAACAAATTTGGTAAGACTGACCCAACAAATTACAACTAACTGAGTGGTTTGAGACAACAGAAATTTATTTTATAGTCTTTGAGTCCGAAGGCCATAAAAATTGATTAACAGATGGAGATGATGATAGATAGATATAGATAGATGATAGATATAGAAATAGATAGATGATAGATAGATAGATAGATGATAGATGATAGATAGATAGATAGATAGATAGATAGATAGATAGATAGATAGATAGATAGATATAGATAGATAGATAGATAGACAGACAGACAGATGATAGATAGATGCACTCACTCTCAGATACACAGATACATAGATAAATACATAGATATGTAGATAGATTCACAAACTCCAATATTTGCTATCGTCAGTCTTCCTTACCTTTCCTGATCTCTAGGTAAGTTTTTCTTACATCAGGCTTGGAGATTATTTTTTTCAAACTCTCTTAATCTGTAATAGGCTTATCACATCGTGCAAGTAAAGGTGTACAACGTGCTGATTTAACGCACTTATATATTACAGTCTAATGTCATGTTAGCAATAGCTAACACCTACATCAGGTCACATACTTTCCAAATCAGGTCACGTACTTTTCAATTCATTTGGTGCTGAGAATGTGTAAGATCTTGTTTCATAGCAAATATCAAGTACATAACCCAGTATTGTTACCTATCACCACCATGCTGCCATTACTGTCATAGCAGGAAGTGTAAACTCTTTGACCAACAGCTCCCCATAACCACCCTCCACCCAGCCTGTGATACCACCACTCTGCTATTTTTACGAGTTTGGCTTTTTTAGATTCTGCATATAAGTGAGAGCATACAGTGTTTGTCTTTCTCTGGAGAATAAGAAGGGTTGTCACAGAAGGTCCACCATGTAGAAAGAGAAAACCCACATTTAATGGAAGAGAAATCCTGTGCAGGGAGCATCCTGTGCATCCAAACCCTGTTCACTCCCCTGGACATTCTCAGCAGACAGCTCCCCTAATTTATGGTGCAGATTTTCTCTAAGAACCTTCTGGGGTCATTAGGTGACGTTCAAGTCACCAGCACTCTGAGTGGCACACTGTCCCCTCCTGCACTGACCTTCTGCTGCCCCCTGGGTCCTCTTGGGCTGTATTGAGCCTGAAACAGCATCACCCTGAGGACCAGCAAGATCAAGCCAGTGACACCCATCCAGAAGACATTCCCCAGCATGTAGTCTTGGGATGGGAGGCTGGGAATTGTGGACAAAGAGGTCACAGAATTCACACAGACCATAGTCCTCCAGGATCCTATATGTGCAACAGGGCATCTGCTCCCTAACAGGACATGACCCTCTGCACTGCCTCCTACTGTGCTGATGACAGAGCAACATTGGAGGGTCAGACTCTATCCAGAGCCCACGACAGGGCCCTACTGGGTCAGAAGGGACAGCTTCTCGGACATACCTGGAGACAAACGTGGAAGGAGAGGCTGGCTCCTCCACTGAAACCCCGTCCCATCCTGGCCCCCAGATCTCACTGTCCTCTCTCTGGCCAAGGAGACCTGTGTCCCCTCACTCACCCTTCTCTCATGGGGATCCCCTCCAAGCAGAGACTCCAGGGACCTGTCTGGTGCCTGAAAACCTAAATTGGGCAGCATGGGACTCCTTCACCTGAGACCAAAATCTCGTGCCAGTCACTGGGGTGTGAACACACCTGGAGAGTGTTCCTTTCACTGCTATAGCATCTGAACGTCCCCCTGTGGCTGGAGATCATGGATTCTACAGGGAACAGGGCCTGGTATCACCCACTGGGCTGTTGCTGTGAGTCCAGGGTCTGGGGGTGGGTGGGCGGGGTTGTGTTCTCCTTTTTTAGTCAGAATGAACTTGCCAAACCTCTGCTCTAAGCCAAAGAGGAGGGTCACATTCCCTCATGAGGTCACAACAGGGCTCGGCAGGGCTGACAGCTGAGTTTTTCTGAGAATCCTAGGAGAGGAGGAAGCAGTGTGTAAATGGGGGCCACACCTCATTTCCCCAGGGCTGAGCTGTGAGGGGGACACCTTGATTGCAGAACCCCTTCCTGAGGGTAGAGGCTGAGGTGGAACCCTGAGTGTTTTCTCACCTGTCACCACAAGCCAGTGGAACTGTAATAGTAACAGCGATATCCCTCTGCAGTGTGCTTTGTCACCTGTGTGATGGAGAACTTGGCCTTGTCACTGGGCTCTAGTAGGGTCTGTCTGTACCAGGATGCTGAACTGCCTCTTTATCCAGAAGAAATTGTATGGCCCCCAAGGTCCTCCAACATCAGAGTCACAGGGCTCTCCCAGGGGATCACAGAGCTTGGCTCAGCCCAGACGGTGGGTTTGGGGATGGTCCCTAGAAGGAATTAGAGGCTGAGTAACAGACAGTCCCCAACTCAGTCTGCAGCTATCAGCACCAAACACTCTAGACATTCCCCATCCATCAAACCTGCTGTTCTCCATCTCCAGCTGCGTAGGGGTGGCCCCTTGTTCCCCATGAGCACTTGGGATCTGGGAACCCTGGAGAAAGACTCACTTGCCTGCACACAGGTCCTTGGGCCCACACTCAGCCTTAAAAGAGAGTCTCCGTGAGAGATAAGCCCTGAGTCCTGAGCTGATCCCTCCTCCCCATGAGCTTCCCGAGGCCTGGGGTCCCCTGACTGCCCAGGGCCTGGCTGTGGGGCACGGTCCCTCCCAGACCAGGGCTTTCCTCCTGTCCTCATCTCACCCAGGCAGAGCAAAGTTGTAAGGTTGGGTGTCATGATGTGTCCTCCCTCTGGTCCTGTGTGCAGGTGGGGGAGACCATGGAGCCCCCAGACAGACAGACACACAAGATGTGTCATGGGGTTGTCTCATTAGCAGCCCCACAGGAAGGGGAAACACCTCCAGGAGCCATGCTCTGGTTTCTAGGATGGAGCAGCACAGAGACCTGGAGACTTTCTGAGAAGCTCCTTCCATGTGAGGGGAACCAGGACCCAACCTTCCCTCTAGAGCCTCCTCCCATGGGCCCCCTCACCCTCAGTCCATCTACTGGCACCTCTTCGTGGGGTCCTCACTGTGGACAGTGATCACTCAGGCCCTTGAAACACTTCAGGAGGATGTGGGAGCCTGTGCCCTACAAAGCTCAGAACAACAGGGACAAACATTTACCATCCAGCTGTGCAGTTCAGGGGGCATCCCTGTGACAGTGACCTCTCAGCGGAAATGCAAGGAATTGGGGAAGGAAACGTGACCCTTCTATGGACACAGAGTGTGGCTTTCTTTCTGTGTCAAGCCCTTCAGAGACTTCTCCTTTTCCTAATGACAACACCCACCCTACCCTCCTAGGAACAAGCCTCTGAGTCATCCTGCTTCCCATTGCCCCTCGTCTATCGGGAAGAGCTGTGCCCAAATCATGTGGTTCTGCCCTCGATTTAGGGGATAGTGAGTTCTTTTATATGGAGAATAAAGCAGATAATTAAATATTCCTCCATCGTCCACATTCCATGTGACCTTGAGCAGCCACGTCCACCTCTGAGCCCCTGTTTCCTCATCTGCATCATGTCATCATGAGCCCCAGTCCTCACAGTGGTTGTGGGATCAGTGGTCCCAGGACATGGAGAGATAAATCCTTTTTTTTTTCCAGATCTGATTAAGACATTTGGGGTGAGACATGAATGAAATAAGTTGTCAGACTACATATCATCAGGGTGGATGATAGCAGTGCCCACTCAAGAGCCCCCATCTGCTCTTTATGCTGAGAAGTCCTATTTACAATATTTCTGAAATATGTACCAAAGTCAAAGCACACAAAGAGATACGAAAGTTCCCAGTCTCCAGGCAACCACGACAAACAAGAGAGACCAAAGCTGAGTGGCCACTGGCACCTGGGTTCAGCAAGGGGTCATCAGAATGCAAGAGCCTGTGTCTGTGCAGACAGAGAGTGACTCAGGTCCTCATGGGAGGGAGGTGATCTGGGCTCAGGGTTGGAGTTGAAGGCAGTGTTGTCCCTGCTCCCATGTCTGGGAATGAGCCCTGGGCCACCTCTGCCTCTGACTCAGCCCCTGGTCAGCATGAGCCATGTCCTCCATGTGTGTGAAATTGAATCCATCCTGTCTGGTGTGACATGGTCATCTGCCCAGATGTGAGTGTGCAGTCTGCAGAGTTATCAATTGGGTTATTATGTTTGAGGAGATAAAACACTATGAAAGCATGAAACTCATTTTATTTCAACCATGTACAAACATCTGAAATAATAAAGAAAAATAATTGAATTATTGGAACAACAACAGGTGTTATATTATAGAAGAATATGAAATTTTAGAAATGAACTAAGCAAATACCTTAGAGGAAATAAAGAAATATTTGAAATAACACACTCAAAATACTCCTTTCATCAAGAATACACAGCTGAAGATACAATTATGAAACTGGAATACAACGCTGAGGAAATTTGTAAGACTAAGATAGAGAAACTGGAATTAGAAAACCAAGATGCACAGGGAGCAGCAAGAGAAGGCCGGTGGCTCTGTGGCATTCAAGAGAAGAGCAGTGAGGATGACGCTGCTACAGTTCCAGAAGCCAATGGTTGTACAGTTTGCAGAGAAGCAGAGAGAACACACAGGGTCAGGGTACACAAGTATATTGATAGTCAAATGTGTGTCTTCATATTTCATGGAAGTGGAGAAAATGGATGTGAGCTGCCTTTCAAATGAAAGAAAAATACTAAAGATAAGGGGGAAGTACATTCATGAATGTAATTGTGGTTGAAAAATTCTATAGTTCCCCAAATTATTGTTAGGGAGCAAAGGTGAAAGCGTCAGAAGGGAGAAATCCATAAGTACAAAGAGATTGGAGCACCTCTGACCTGTCCGATCTCGTGTTTCAGGTGTTAAACACCCCCATGTCAGGCTCCGTCTCCAGGAGGGATGTAGAGAGTTAGGGTAGATCTTTAACTATCAAATATTTTCTTTCTCATAGTTGGATCATATTCTCTACTGGAAGCATGAAAATCTTTTTTACTATATTAAAAAAATAGAGTGAAAATAAGGCATTTTCTAGACACACATAGTCTTAGACCTCCTACTGTTTACAGACTCAGAAAATGCAATATTAAAATATGCAATTAATTTGAAAGAATAGATTCAAGATAAAATGAGATGCACAAGTCAGAATGGCAAAACAAATAATGCATTGAAAAAATCTGTATATACATGTATATATATTTATATTTAAGAAAAGCAAATCAAAATATTAGGCCTGTTCTGTGTGTTATTAGAGAAAGATGGGGTGGGGCAGGATTGTTTTTTGAAAGAAACAACAGCTCTGCTAATGCAAAATATTCTTTTCTTATCTAAAGAAAAGGATGAATTTAAAAATTCTTCCCAATTATAAATGTAAATACTAACTTTATAAATGGAGATAATGATCTAAAATTAGAAAATACAATATATAACCTCCAAACTGGGTGATGGGATTATATAAGAGATAAGTCTTGATCATAACAAAGGAAATTCAAAAAGAAAGTAAAAGAATGCAGGGTATCTTAATCCATAATGAAGCAACACTTAAGTAAAATGCCTTAAGACGAAGGAATCCCAGTATGAAACTCAAGGTTATTTATTTATTAATAAACATTAAAAGATTAACCAGACTGACTTAAGAATTAGATCAACGTATGCCCACTCAGAAAAAAACAGATGTATACTAACAATAGAATCTCATCTAAAAGAAAATCATTACAGAACACTTGAAATCAATAAAGAATTCGTTATTGTTATTTAGTAAAATTACCTGATAGCTACATAAATATTCCACAAAAATAGAAAGTTTAGAAGAAAAATTATTTTATCTTATTAAATAATAGATTTACTTTGAAGATACAGTACTCACAAACATTTCTTTAATCACAGTCAATGAAATACATAAAACAAATAAATATGTAATTGGTGAATCAGACAAATATCTTTATAATATTATAAGATTTAGAATATCTTAGAAATAATTTATAAGATAAAGAACGAAAATTTTTTTATAAGAGCAAAGGACACACTTTAATGCTTAATCTAATGTGTGGAAATATTATAACACTCTTTATTATGTCATGTAAATATGCATAAAATGGTTTGTAATGTGTATATGTCAAAAAATAAGTAAGTAGGGTCAAATATGTGGTGACAGAAAGAAATCTAACTATGGGAGGTGAACACAGTGTAAATGTATATATATGTCTTACTGTTAAAATGTAAAAAGAAAAGTAAGTAAGTAAATAATATGCTATTATGTGTATAGCAACAAGGAGAGAATGCACACATTTAAGGCTCATATTGCTCCTAAAGTATTAAGTACTTCTTGGACAAAAATAAATTTATCTTCAATTTTTTTCAGGTTAATGGCATATGTATTAAATTCCCTGAGAAAGCTGCAATTTAATTAGCAATCAGCAATAAAAAGAAATTATGAAAGAATCTAATTACTGCATGAAATATGCCAAATACTAAAACATGTAATATTGTTTAAATTTATGATGCATTAAGGAAAAGGCATGATGAAATTACATTATATCAAGACTTGGAGAATGTCAGCCTAAAAAAAACAGACACACAGAGAGAGGTCAGCAGGTTGGTGGGATAAGAGTTCCTACCAATTTTGACACCCCAAATCAAAGATAAGGGAATCCCACTATGAAATAACCCCAAGTTCATAGTGGCGACCTTCACCTCATTTCAGATTCATGGCATGTGACAGGCTCAGAAACTCACGTGAACCCGTTTTAAACTCCTCATTACATATCCTGGGATGTGGGGCAAAGTGTGTGTTCAGAGATGTGTGCCTAGACTCAGGTGAGGCTGAATAGGTAGACGGGGATCTTGTTTTGAGGGAACCTCAGTGCCAACATACGAAGAATTTGCTGTCACAGTTCAACTTTGTTTGATATTCAGAGTCAAGTGCAGCTTATGGCTTTCTCTATTCCCTTCGATCACACCTCACTAAATTGTATGGGAAATCAGCATAGGTTATGAACAGGTGTGTTATTTACCAATAACAATGAGTGGACTTATGAGTCAACAAATGACAGTCAATGAGAACATGGCCCGTGTTCCAGAAGATCCCATGGTTTCGTCTTGAATAAGACCTCCCAATGTCTCCTAACAGTTTACCACCATAATGAATTGCACGAGGAACTGTTTCCTCTGTTATTTATAGGGTGTAAAACAATTCAGCCTCCATAAATGATATGTGTTTCTCTGTTTAAACTTTATGTGTGTAATAAAACACACGCATGCTTCTTAAAATTTCCCTTTATTTTTAAATCATGGTTAAAAGTTATCTGTGTTACTGTTTTTTGTTTTTTTTTTCTCATTGAACTTTGTTTTAATGGGATCTAGAAATGCTGTGACAGAGTTTTGGTCAAGTTGTTTCCATTAAAAAGTACTGATTTTAAAAACTAATAACTCAAAAACTGCCACACATACAAAAAGAAAACAAATGGTCCACAAAACATTCTCCTTTCTTTCTGAAGGTTTTATGATGCATTGTGATCATTAACCAATCTTTTACTATTAAACTTAAATGGCCAGTTGAGACCAACGGTTCTGAGACCATTCTCCCACCACTGATTAAGACACGAGTGGCAGGTATTGGGGATAATATTCATTTAGCCTTCTGAGCTTTCTGGGCAGACTTGGTGACCATGCCAGTTCCGGCTGCCTTCTTGTCCACTGCTTTGATGACACCCACAGCAACTGTTTGTCTCGTGTCATGGACAGCAAAACGGCCCAGAGGAGAACAGTCAGAGAAGCTCTCAACACACATGGGCTTGCCAGGAAACATATCGACAATGGCAGCATCACCAGATTTCAAAAGCCTCGGGCTATCTTCTAGCTTTTTCCAAGAATGATGATCAATCTTCTCCTTCAGCTCAGCAAATTTGTAAGTTATTTGAGCTGCGTGACAATCCAGCAAAGGTGCATATGTGGCACTGAGTGGTTCAGCATAATCACTTGAGCCGTGAAGCCAGCTGCTTCCATTGGTGGGTTATTTTTGCTGTCACCAGCCATATTGCCACAATGAATGTCTTTGAAAGACACATTCTTGACACTGAAGCCCATATTGTTCCCAGGAAGAGCTTCACTCAAAGCTTCATGGTACATTTCAACAGACTTTACTTCATTTGTTACATTGACTGGAGCAAAGGTGACCATGCTGGGTTTGAGAACACCAGTCTCCACTCGGCCCACAGGGACAGTACCAATGCCATCAATTTTGTAGACATCCTGGAATGGCAGACGCAAAGGCTTGTCAGATGGATGAGCTGGTGGCAGGATACAATCCAGAGCTTCAAGCAGCATGGTTCTACTTGCACTGTCATCTTTATGGGTGACTTTCCATCCCTTGAACCAAGGCATATTAGCGCTTGGCTCCAGCTTGTTGTCACCATTCCAACCAGAAATTGGCACAAATGCTACTGTGTCAGGGTTGTAGCCAATTTTCTTAATGTAGGTACTGACTTCTTTAATGATTTCCCTGTGTCTTTTCTGGCCATAAGGCAGCTCAGTGGAATCCATCTTGTTAACACCAATGATTAGTCATTTCATACCCAGTGTGTAAACCAGAAGGGCATGCTCGTGGGTCTGCCCATTCTTGGAGATACTTGCTTCAAATTTACCAAAACCAGCAGCAACAATCAAGACAGCACAATCAGCCTGTGATGTCCCTGTAATTATGTTTTTGATAAAGTCTCTGTATCCTGGGGAATCAATAATGGTCACATAATACTTGCTAGTCTCGAATTTCCACGGGGAGATAATGGTGATACCATGCTCACATTCGGTTTTCAATTTATCCAAGACCCAGGTACACTTAAAAGAACCCTTCCCCATCTCAGCAGCCTCCTTCTCAAATTTTTCAATGGTTCTTTTGTCAGCCCCACCACATTTGTAGATCAGATGGCCAGTTGTGGTAGATTTGCCAGAATCTATGTGTTCAATGATGATGAAGTTGATATGAGTCTTTTCCTTCTCTATTTTAGTTTAGATGTAGCATTGGTTTTCATGACACCTGTGTTCTGGCAGCAAACCCATTGCAAAAAAAGCTGTGTTACTGCTTTTCATTTCACTTCATTCACTTTTGGCATAAAGTATTTTATTCCATATGTAACAAAACATCCATTAATTGTGATATTAATTTCTATGGTTTTTGTCTAAAGTGCAGAACACGCTTGTCGATATTCTCATAAGTGTCAGTGCGCGCGCACACACACACACACACACACACACACACACACGTTTTTCTCTAGTGTCTGTAGTTGTGGGCTAGAGCTGTGTTCTCTTTCTTTTAACTAGTAATAATTACTTATTCCCCAAACTGAATGAAGCAATTCTTACTCTTGCTAGTAATGTGCTGGGACTCTGGGCACTCAATATTTCTCCCACAATTGATTGGGCCATTGTTTTCTGTTTGCCACTCATGTAGATGTATTAGGTTTTGGCAACATAATTTCATTGAAACTGGTAAAGCACTGAGATGGAACTGACCATGACCTTTAATATAGAGGAAAACATACGTGCAAAGTGAGACCATTCATGACATGTGTTACAGCTGGATTGTACTCATTTGCGAAAGACAGTTCTATCCACTCCACCCCAACAGCATTCACATTGGTCTTTAGATTGGCCACAAAGAAAGTATTTACCTCAAACAAATATGCAAATACCATAACTCCCAGCACTCTAAAAACTTATTTCAGAGTCAGTTTAGCATCACGTCATCAGGCTGTCACTTCAAACACCAGTGTGCACATAGAAACTGAAGGCATTTCTTAGAAACTATCATGTGATGAACAGAGGCTGGTTCTATGTGTCCAGAGGGGAGTTGGGGGAATGATCTTGGACTTATCTGTTCCAAACTGGAGCTGATTTTACCCATTTGTTCCGTTATCTAAGACAGATTCTGGATTCTGAGCTGAGGAAAAGTATGTATCAAGTTATGTGGCTATTAAAAATGAAGAAGAATATATATACATATGAAAGCAGACCAGGCGTGAAGGTGTGGATTGAAACCTTTCTGTTTCAAGAAATTCGGTAATGGGAGGGAGGGACTGTCCACAGCTTAGCTGCAGAAGATTCTCTACAGGCAACACTCCAGATGTTTGTCATCGTGTCAGCAATGTTTACAGTTCTTGACATTCTGTATAGTTCTCTCAATTTGTGCTGCATATATTCTTCTAGAACGTCCTGATCATGCAAGATTTATTTTCAATGATCTGCCTCACTGAAATGTGGGTTTGTTGCCTTCTGTGTTGTCCTCTTGCTGCTCCCTGGGTCCCCTCAGGCTGGGTCGAGCCTGAAACAGCAGCACCCCGAGGACCAGCAGGATCAAGGCAGCCACGACCATCCGGATGAGATTCCCCAGCGTGTAGTCTTGGGGGAGGGAGGCTGGGAATTGTGGACAAAGAGGTCACAGAGGTCATGCAGATCACAGTCCTCAAAGATCCCAGATGTGCACCTGCCCCGTGACTGGACGTGACCCTCTGTACCACACGTGACTGAGGGTCTACAGACCCCAAAGCTGCATGGAGTAGGAACAGGAGGAAGATGCAGGGCCCTGTCTGGCCCTTCATGTCATCTGTAGCACCAGTCCTTGTCCCCAAAGTCGGCCCTCCACACTCTGCACTCTCCCTGCACACGCCCAAGTGGGGTTAGGCCTGCAGGGGGTGTGGTGTTCCTCATCTTTTCCATCTCTCCTCGGCAAGGGATTCCCCTATGGTCAATCTCCTTGTTGCTCCTCCCTGTCAACCTAAGCCCAGAGCACTCCTGGGACAGGAGATGGAAATCAGGGCTGTGATAACTGCCGAGACGCTGTGGGGGTGTGAGCCCTTCGTCCTTGGTCAGAGCAAATCTGTCAAAGCCGGTCTCCGAGTGACACTGGAGGCTCAGCCGGTCTCCAGACAGCACCAGCGTGCTCGGCTAGGCTGAGAGGGAGGGCTCCCTGTACACACTTGGGGAGGAGGGAACAGAGGCACCGAGGGGACACACCCCACATTGCTTACTGAGACTGCAGAGTTTTCACATGTCCTTCCCCCAGCCTCCCGCCTGTGATTCTGTCCCCAGGAGGCCAGTGTCACTGACCCCCATGACTCCCAGGGGTCCATTGGACACAAGGCTTAGGTCAACCATTTGGGGCCAAGGAAAGAGATGGGACTGGGCAGTGGTGGTCCCCTCACCTGTGACCTCGAGACGCAGAAGGTCACTGGGCTCTGACCATTCATAGACGAAGGAGCTGTGAGAACCATAGCATCTGTAGGTCCCCCCATGGGAGGTGCTTGCGGGGCCCATGGGGAACAGGGCCTGCCACCTCCTAGTGTTAGGCTGCCATTTAGATTCCACGTGTTGCGGTGGGTCAGCCCCTCCCTCCTTCAGCAGATGGAAAGTGCCAGATGTGAACTCTGAGCTACATAAGAGGGACAAGTTCTCTCCTGAGGCCACCACAGGGCTTGGGTAGGCTGAGAGGGAGGGTGCTCCGTACAAGCCTGAGGGAGAGAAGGGAGCTGTGTTCAAGGAGGACTGTCACCCCCACCCCAGGTGTGGGCTATGAAGGATGAGGTCCCCCTGAGGCCACACTCTATTCCCTTCTATCCACAAGGAGGAGCATAGAGTGGGGAGGGGACAAGGCCCCATCCCCTTACCTGTCACTGTCAGGGGTAGCAGGTCACTCCACTCTGACCAGCTGTTCCCGCTGATGTGATATGCACACTGGTACCGTCCTGCAGTAGAGGAGCTCGTGGATTCAATGGAGAAACCTGTCCTGTTGCTGGATTCCTCTAGGGTCTTCTTAGCTGAGGGTCCAGAGCCCCCCTCTTTATAGAGACGGTAGGCATCAGCCTGCAGAGACCCCTGACACCAGATGGTCACGGGGCTCCCTAAAGTGACCATGGGGCTGGGGTCAGCCCTAATGGTGGGTTTGGGGAGGTCCCCTGAAAAGGAATCAGACCTGAAGTGTCAGGGGCACCCTTCTCCCCTCAGTTTCCCCAGCTGTTACTCCAGGCCCCACCTCCACTGGTCACCATCAGCCCAGACCCGCCGTGCTCTCCCAACTGCGCAGAGCTGTTTTGGGGCTGAAGCAGGAGTTCTGGGGGCACTTACCCGCTTGTACCAGGTCCCATGGGCCCTGACACAACCCTGAAAGAGAGTCCCATGAGAACAGTCCCCACCCCCACACAGAAGCTCCAGGCCTGTTCTGGGCCCCTGGGTGCTGGGACCAGACCTAAGTCTGAGAGTGTGTCTCCTCCTCTGAAAATTCTGTCCCCACGGAGCCTCCCTGAGTCCTGGGGTCTCTCAGGGACGAGGACCTGGGAGGAGAGGGGACCTCATCCCACCTCTTTCCCCAAAGCTCACCGAGGCAGAGAAGGGCAGTGAGTGTCAGAGTCATGGAGCTGCCTCCCAGGGTTCCCGGTCATGCAGGTGGCAAATGAAGTCCACAGATCCCAGCACGACCGATAGACACACAGGGTGTGACAAGGCCCAGGCTTCTTGTGACACATCACGGCTTCCTCTTTAGCAACCTCAAAGGAAGGGGAACAGCTCCTTCCAGAGCCCCGTTCTGCTCTCCCTAAAGGGTGGCCTGAGGAGACTCCAGCCTCTGGGACTGTTGAGACCACTTCTGAGTCTCACCAGATCCCACATGCTCTGCCTCCACCTCATGCCAAACCCAAATCCAGAGGGCTGGTGCCAGAACATGAGGGTAGAGGACTCAGGGCAGGACTTAGGATCAGCCCAATTTCTGTTCCAACTCTGCCTCTGCCTTTCTAGAATCTGCGTGACCTTGAGCAAGTCACTTCCCTTTCCCGAGCTTCTCTAATTGCAAAGTTTCTTCCTTCCTTCCACTGTCCTGGCAACCAACTGTTGTTTGCTGAGCAGTCACCCTGTCCAGGTGTGAGATTCATTGCTGAAGGTGACCGAGTCCTTCCTTGAATGCATGGAGCTCTGATTAGTGACAAAGACAATGCAAACGTTTAGACAATGGATAATTTGGCTATAGGTTAGGTGTGTTCTTGAGGATGAGCAAAACAGAGGACAGAGATTCAAAGACAGGTGACGTCTAGCAACATTAGTCCCAGAGTGCGGGGACCTTCTGGAGAAGGAGAGAGCAGGACACAATAGGGGTCAGCACATGTGCGGTGAGAGGATGGCACCCTCGTCCAGGCGGAGGGCGACAGCTATAAGAGCTGAGTCATCAGGAGTGCTGTGCCCTGTCACTCAGGCTCTTGTGCACCCTGCAGGTTCTCCTAGGTTTTACCTTAAGGTAACAGAAAATGTCGGTCACAGAAAGTATGAACAGATTGCTGTTTTGAGAAGCTGCCACTGTGTAGAAGAGCTGTATTGACCACGGTGATAAAACTTCAATACCAATGCAACCCCTGGGTGATGAGGTGATGAGTATTCCAAGTGGTTATGAGAGTGTCTCATAAAACCCTTACGCAAATCCTGTAACACAAACACGTTCACAGCTGAGTAGAAAGAGGCAGGAAGACTTCTCTTCCTGTCATGGTCCAGAAACTTTGGAAAGGAGTCCACTCTGTTCTGATTGGCTCAGAGAGCACCTGGAGAAGGCGCAGGGTGGTCACGACCAGGTTGTGGTGTGTCTGGGGAGGGGAAGTGTTCGCTGGGATGTATTTGCTGTGTGGGGAGGAGCTGGCTCTGCTGGGGCTGCAGAGTTTAGCTCAGCCCATCTCCAACCGCATGGACTATCAGGCAGAGACACTTGGACATTACTGGAATAAGGCGGAGACCTGTGCAAGGTTTGGTGTAGGGGGTGGTCAGTGCCAGATAAGTGTGGGGCCGCGAGAATAAACACCTCAGCTGGGAGTGAGGGACTGGAGGAGAGAGGCCAGGACGGAGGTGGTGGAGTTGCACCATCGAAGCATCTTGTCCCTTCAGCTGGGCTTGATGGTGGTGATGGGCTGGGTCTTGCACATAAGGGCCCAGAGTAGAGCTGTTGACTCTGCCTTGGCTGATGGAGGAACCACTGGGGCCATCACAGGATAGATGACCCCAAGAGCACAGAGAGGGATGAGACCATGTTCCCAACACTGTCCCTGACTCTCGGAGTGCACCACCATGTCCCTCCTGTCCCCGTGTGGGTGTCTCCCTCACACTCCCTCTCTCTGACTTCCTCATGTCTACCCGAAGCAGCACCTTCTCTTAGTCACTCTCGCCAAGACCTGAGTCATGGCTGCTTCCTCTCTGCCTCCTCCCCAGACAAGTCTTCTCATCCGACCCCTTGGATTCTATCTGTGCCTTGGGCAAGGGCGCTATTTGGAGACAAGTCATGGGGTTTATTTTATGACCGGAGAAACATTATGGATCATTTACTTTGAACCAGTTTCCTCAATGTAGAAATGATGTAACATCACCTTTGGCGTTGTTATGAGGGTCGGTAGAACCTGAGATGTGATGGGCCTCAGTCTGGTGTCATTTATGCCCATGACCCGAGGATGACATGGGAATAAGAGGCTCATGGTGGAAAGGGCTCCTCGGAAGTCCCATGTCTGCCCTCCCTGACATCAGGTAAGTCAGAAGGTGTAACAAATGCTCGGTCAAATGGCATTTGAGCGCATATTTAAAGGGAGCAGGCATGGTGGAGCCATCTGGGATCCCACACTCTCCCAGTGCTCGAGTGAAGGTGAAAATCCCATCTGTGGCTAACCCCAAGCACTGAGTCGCTTAGGGCACCTCTGACCTGGTGGGCATCCTGCCTCCCATAAAACTCAGTGGGATCCGGTTCAGTTTCTAAAGTATAGCAGACCTATAGGGAATCATGTCCTTTTCACTTGCATGTCTGTTTATAGATACAAAGTTCAAGTAACATAAAATTGACCAGTTTGTTTTCTTGTTTGTTTGTTTGTTTTTAACATTTTACTTTTTAATTTTTTCCCCCTCCCATCTTCCCTCTGGTAATCACTACTCCATTGTCCACGTCCATGAGTCTTTGTTTGTTTTTCCTGTTCATTTGTTGCTTTTAGGTTTATATCCCACATATAAGTGATATCAAGTGATTTTCAGCTTTTTCTGTCTGGCTTGTTTCACTTAGCATGATTATCTCGAGGTCCATCCATCTTGGTGCAAATAGCAGTATTTCATCTCTTCTTATGGCTGAGCAATATTCCATTGTATATATGTACTACAGCTTCTTTAGCCAAGCATCTATCGTACAACATTTCGGTTGCTTCCATGTCCTGTTCACTGTGAATAATGCTGCTATGAACATTGGTGTGCAAATATCTTTTTGGATAGAGTTTTCAAGTCTTTGGGGTAAATACCCAATAGAGGCATTGCTGGATCATATGGTAGATCAATTCTCAGTTTTTTGAGGAACCTCTATACTGTTTTCCATAGTGGCCGTACCACTTTGCAGTCCCACCAGCAGTGTATGAGGGTTCCTATTTCTCCAAATCTTCTTTAACATTTTGTAATTACTTGTCCTGTTAAGTATAGCCATTCTAACAGGTGTCAGATGGTATCTCGTTGTGAGTTTGATTTGCATTCCCCTAATAGCTAGGGATGTTAAGCATCTTTTCATATATTTGTCGGACATTTGTATGTCCTTTAGGGAGAAGTGTCTGTTCAGGTCCTCTGCCCATTTTTTAATTGGTTCATTTGTTTTTTTTTGTTGTTATTGAGTCGTATGAGTTCTTTGTAAATTTTGGAAATTAGGCCCTTATCCGAAGCGTTGCTTGCAAATATATTTTTCCATTCGGATGTTTGTCTCTTTACTTTGTTGACCATTTCTTTTGCTGAGCAGAAACTTTTTAATTTGATGCAGTCTCATTCATTTATTTTTGCTCTTACTTCCTTGCCTTTGAAGTCAAATTCATAAAATCTTCTTTAAGTCCAAATTCCATGAGTATAGCTCCTATGTTTTCTTCTATGCATTTTATTGTTTTAGGTCTTATAGTCAGGTCCTTAATCCATTGTGAGTTAATTTTGGTGAGTGATGATAGACAACAGTCTGGTTTCATTCTTTTGCAGGTGGCTTTCTAGTTTTCCCAGTACCACTTATTGAAGAGGTTTTCCTTTTTCTACTGTATGTTTTTGGTTTTTTTTTTTGAAAAATTATTTGCCTAAATGATATGGGTTTACTTCTGGACTCTCGATTCTGTTCCACTGGTTCATGTGTCTGGTTTTTTTTGCCAATACCATGCTGTTTTGATTACTGTTGCTTTGTAGTATAATTTGAAGTCAGACAGAGTGATGCCTCCAGCCTCGTTCTTTTTTCTCAGGATGGCTTTGGCAATTCGGGGTCTTTCGTGCTTTCATACAAATCTGATGATTCTTTTCTATTTCTTTAAAAAATTCTGATGAGATTTTGATGGGGATTGCATTAAATCTGTCTAATGCTTTAGATAATAAAGTCATTTTAACTATGTTGATTCTTCCAATCCAGAACACGGAATATCTTCCTATTTCTTTGTACCTTCGATTTCTTTTAACAGAGTCTTATAGTTTTCATTATATAGGTCCTTCACATGTTTCATTAGATTTATTCCTAGATATTTTATTCTTTTTGTTGGAAGTGCAAAAGGAATTATTTTTTCCACTTCTTTTTCTGACATTTCATTATTAGAATATAGGAATGCAAGGTATTTTTGAACATCGATTTTGTAACCAGAGATTTTACTGTATTTGTTATTCTTTATAGAAGTGTTCTTGTGCAGTCTTTAGGGATTTCTATGTAGAGAATCATGTCATCTGCCAACAGCGACAGTTTGACTTCTTCATTTCCTATCTGGATGACTTTTATATCTTTCTCTTGCCTGATTGCACTCTCTACGACCTCCAATATTGATTTGCCACTTTAAAGTATACAATTCACTTTTTGTTGCAATCTTCACATCTACTTACTTCTGAGATTTTCATGACCTCAAAATAATCCACGAAGCAGGCAGTTTCCATTTCATCCTCCAGCTCAGTCCTTGACAAAGCCATCAGTTGGCTTTCTGTCTTCATTGGTTTCCTCCTCTTGGACATTGCATAAAAATGGAACCCTAGAACATGCATCTTTTCATGTCTGGATTCTTTCACATAGTTTCATGTTTTCGATATACATTGCAGCAGGCGTTGCTACTTCATTCTTTTTGTGGCCAAATAATATTCCAGTGATATGAGACAACACATTTTGTTTATCCGTTCATGAGTGGAAGGACTTTTGTGCTGATTCCACCCTTTATCTACTGTCAATAGTGCTTCTATAAACACGTGTTTATTTGAATACCTGTTCAGTCTGTAATTATCCATTTGTACTTCCTAATCCCTTTGCCTCTTTTGTCCCCCTAACCCCCCATCTAGTGTCCCTCTAAATATTCTCTATTTGTTTCCATATTTGTTGTTGTTGCTGATTTCATTCTTTAGATTCTACATATACATGAAACCATGTGATATTTGTCTTTCTATCTCACTTATTTTATTGAGCGCAATACCCTCTAGGTCCATCAAGGCTATATCTTATTCCGTCCCCTTCTTTTTAGTCTGTGTGTGTCTTTTAATCTGAAGTGAGTCTCTTGTAGACAGCATATGTAGGGGTCTGGTTTTCTTATCCATTCAGCCACTCTATCTTTTTGTTGGAGCACTTAATTCTTTTCCATTTGACAGAATTTTTGATAGGAATGTAATTATTACCATTCTTTATTTCTGTTTTTGATACATGTTTTCTCTCCTTAAAGAAGTCTCTCCAACATTTCCTGTAATACTGGCTTGGTGTTGATAAATTCTTTTAGCTTATTTTTGTCTGGGAAGCTCTTTATCTGTCCTTCGACTCTAAATGATAGCTTTGCTGGATAAAGTGGTCTTAGTTGTAGATCCTGGATTTTAATCACATTGAATATTTCTGCCAAGCTCTTCTGTCCTGCATGATTTCTTTTGAGAAATCAACTGCCAATCTTATGGGTGGACCCTTGTGGATAACTAACTGTTTTCTCTTGCTGCTTTTAAGATTCTGTCTTTGTATTTAACCTTTGGCATTTTAATTATACTGTGTCTTGCTGTGGGCCTCTTTGGGTTCATCTTTCTTGAGACTCTGAGCTTCTTGGGGTTATATGTCTATTTCCTTCACCAGGTTAGGAAAGTTTAACATCATTATTTCTTCAAATACCTTTTCAACTTCTTGTTTTTCTTCAGGTACCCCTGAAGAAAAATGACATGGACATTTTTACATTTAATTGTGTCCCATAGGCTCCTTAAATTATTATTATAGTCTTGGCTTATTTTTCCCTTGCCATTCTGATTGAAAGTCCTTGGCTACCCCATCCTCTATAGCATTGGTTTGATCCTATGCTTTATCCACTCTGTTGATTCCCTCTAACACACTCTTCATCTCAGATAATGTGTTCATCATTTCTGACTGGTTCTCATTTATAATTTCCATTTCCATTTTTATGTTTTTTATCTCTTTGTTAAAGTTCTCATTGAATTCATCTACACTCCCATAAGTTCATTGAGCATCTTTAAACCAGTGTTTTGAACTCTGTTAGACTGCTTGACTTCATTATTTCTAGATCTGTGCTCTGTTCTCTCATATGATTCTCTCATATGGTTTCTGCTTCTTTGTCTTCCCATTTTGACTGCCTTTCTGTATGTTTCTATGTACTAAGCAAAGCTCTTAAGTCTCCCAGTCTTATTCGTGTGGCTTTGAGTGGTAGGCGTCCAGTGGTACAGATTTAGCTGCAGGCCAAATTTAGCCCCAGTTTGTGCCCCTCTGGGGCCACCTGTCAAAATTCAGCAAGCAGTCCACAGATGCTGTGCTTATAGTTGCCTCAAAAGGCCACACCAGAACCAAGGTCATCTCCTACCGGTATGAGTCTAGGCCCTGCTCAGCAAAGAGCACCTGACTAGCTAAGGATACATCTGGATGTGGCTTGGGCGGGGCCGTGAGTTGGGGGAGGTGGAGTTTCGGGGAATCCTCTGAGTGGAGCAACCTGTTATCCAGTTTGATGATGTCTCCACTATGGCAGTGCTGAGACCATGCACTGGGATGGGGCAGAGCTAATGGATACCGCCTGCACTTCTGTACAGAGCAAGTCTCGCCTTGGCCCTCACTCTGACAATTCAGTGTCCCCCTGTAAGTCCCTGGTGCCCCCTGCGCAGCCCAACTGGCACTGTTGCTCAGAGAGAGCAGGTCTGTCACTCGCGAAACACGGCCCCTTTAATAGGCGTCTGCAGCTGCTGCCGCCTCTGCCGCAGCTTCCGTCTCACCTGCTCAAGACCCGGCAGCCTCACGCCCTCGCCCTGTACTACCTTCTGCCGTTGCAGTGTAATTTCTTAGATTTCCTAGATTTCTCTCTGGTTGTATGGCTTGTTTGTCTAGATCCCAAGTGATTTTCATTGCTGTTTGCTCCTTGCTTCTGTCACAACTTCGATTTGATTGCTAGAGGGATGAACAGAGCCTGTATCGCCTACGGCATTTTTTTCCTCCCAAATTTTCATTTTTGATAAAGTTCATCTACTTTTTTCTTTTGTTGCTTGTTCTTTTGCTGTAATAGCTAGGAAATCACTGTCAAGTTTAAGGCTGTAAAGGTTTATCTTATATTTTCCTCTAACAGTTTTATAATTTTAGCTCCTTCTTATGCTTTATTTTACTTGTAACTTTTCTGTTATTTCAAGTTTTAGCTCTGGCATTGATCCATTTTGAGTTGATTTTTGTATACGGCGTGTGTAACGGTACAAATTCTTTCTTCTGCATACAGATATCGAGTCTGTTGAAGAGACTGTTCTTTCCCCCATTGAATGGTCTTGGCGCCCTTGTCAAAAATCAACGAAACTTATGAATAGGCTTATTTCTTGTCTTCTATTCTATCCATGCATCGATCGGTCTGTCCTCATGCCAATACAACACCGTTTTGATCACTGAGGCTTCGTGTTGAGTATTGCAGTCAGGAAGTGTGAGGTCTCCAACTTGTCTTTTTCACGGTTATTTAACCATTCGGGGTCTTTTGCAATTCCACTTGAATAGGAGGGTTGGCTTTTTCATTTCTGCAGAAAAGCCCACTGGGACTTCACTAGGCATTGCATCGAATTTGTAGCTCAACTTGGAGAGTCTTGCATCTCACAATGTTGATCCTTCCGAGCCATGATCCTGTGATGTCTATCCATTGGTTTAGGTCTTCCCAAATTTGCTTCAAATAGGACCTCCACCTGTTTTCTTTTGTTAATGTATGAGTATGGTGCCTTCTTTCCAAAATTCATTTCCATGTATATTTTTCTTCCGGATGCTGCTATGAGTTGAATTTGGGTCCCTAAAAGGGTACATTGAAGTCCTTGGTCTCAGCACCTGTGCAAGAGACCTTATTTGGAAATAGGGTCTTTGCAGGCAGATGTAATCAAGTTATGTTAAGGTCCTACTGCGTGAGGGTCGACAGTAATTCAACATTTCTGCTGTTCCCGTCAGATGAAGAGAAGAGACACAGCAAGAGGATTCCATATGAAGACAGAGATATGTAAGACGATGCCAGCCATGTGAAGACAGAGGCAGAGATGGAGTGATGCTGCCATCAACCAAGACGTGCCTGGGGCCAACAGAGGCTTAGAAGGATCAGGAGAGATTTTTCCCTAGAACCTATGAAATGAATGTGGGTTTCCTGATGCCTTGACTGTGGACTTCTCATCTCTGGACTTGTAAGAGAATAAATTTCTGTTGCTTAATCCAACTGGTGTGTGGCGATGTTAGGACATCCCCAGTAATCCAATTCAGGGTGGAAATGCATGTTTTTCAAGACCTGGGCTCTGGGATCTGGCAGCCCAAGCTTATTCCTGAGTCTTCCATGCTTAGTTAGGCTCTGTGACTCTGAGCCTGCTACGCAATCTCCAAACCTCAAGTTCCTCAGTTTGAAACTGTGGATAATATTACTAACATTCTCATGTGACTTATACAAGAACCAATTCATTACAAGTGAAACTTCACAAAATTGCATGTAGCCTTGTTATGTGAAAGACACTGACCATTATTATGGTGATATATCTGTGGAGATATCGTGAGATTCAGCACCCCTGTGACTCAGGGCTTGTCCCCAGATACTGCCAGGAGGGCTGATTATGCGCATGGACTCTGTGTGTGTGCAGAAACAGAAAGTGGAGGGTGGGTAGGTGGGCTATCCAGGCACCTGTCCCGTCATCACCACCTCTGGAAGTATTTCTGTTGGGGGCTCTTACAATGTTCACAGTCATTGTGCAGATGCAATCATTGTTCCGGTCTCGGTCTCAACATGCACGTCTATCCTGAGCTCAGAGCATGGCTGGTAATCTTCACAGGGCTTAGAAGACAAGGCTGACCGACTTAGAATCTCGGTGAAGAGACAGCCTTGAGGAAATGGAGCTTCTCTTAAGGGTCTGAGCTTTTTATACCTGATCCAGGTATATTTGTGGGTATCAAGTATTTCAAGGCCTGCCATAAGAGCTTTGCTTCTGTTGGAAACTCTCCACAGCCCAAATATCATCTCTGCTTTTGATGATGACATCAAGACTGAAGGATTCTGTGTCTGTTCTTCAAAGTAGAATGTCCAGTAAGTTTCCACCTGGGAACGGAGTCAAGAGAACTCTAACCCCAGAGTCTGGCATCCCCTGCACACAGCTGCCGGCCTTGACATTACAGAGATGGGGGTGGAACCCTGACCAGGACCATGAAGCCAGGAGTGAGAGTCCTGCTCACTACTCACTACTCGCTACCTGGGATAATGCTTTGAGGGTTGAGTCAGGAGGGAGTGAGGTGGGCCAGACAGGAGCTTGGAGAGAGACTTGTGTGTAGTTTTGACGGTTGTCCTAATCCAGTGTGTTTTAGGCAAATTACTTCATGAGTCTGAGGTCATCTTTACAAATAAGAAGATGACCTCCATCTAACAGTTATGTGAAGACTCAATGGTGAGGGTATCTGCAGCACCCAGTCCAGGGCCTGGCACCCAGGAAGCACTCAGAAAATGCTGGTCTGTATCACATGTGCTCTATGCACTTCACGGGTGGTGAACTGTGCAAGTAGACGACGTTCCAAGTTAGATTAATGCTCTTGTGTCCCCAACTTGAAATTTGCACATGGGGACCTGCACTTTCATTTGCACTGGGCAGCAAATTATGTAGCTGATCCGCTTGCTACAGGTTTACTTTGGACTTACTTGTCTCATTTTTAGTTTGTAAGCTCTTTCTTATGTCCCAGCTTCTTGGAGTTCAAAATAAACAATCCCTGGGCCGGCCAGCTGATAGAGGAACCAAATTTACTGAAATAAAAGAAAAAGTCAGCAGGAAAGGATGTTGGCTTGGTTTAGTGCCCATTGCAGTGTATGTGTGTGTGTGAGAGAGCGTGTGCACACTAAATAAATATTCTTTTCTTTATCTTTACCCATTCACAATAAATCCACTAACCAATCCATTCTGTCAAAAGTTACACACAAATATTGACTATATTTCACACAACATACCAATCCTGAAAACTGAAATATGTGCTGAACTTCCATGGGTCCTGTTCTCTGATCCTAGTTTCAGGGATGTGATGGATGTCAAATAAGCAAGTAAAATATATGATTACACACGATAACATATGTGAGATGGAATAAATCTTGGAGATTGGTGATGAGATAATAGAAGATGCAACTAGTCTGTGCATCGTGGAAGGTCAGCTGTGAGGAGGTGATGTTTGATTCATGGATCATAAGAGTTCAGAAACTCACAGAATCCATTTTAAATTGTCATTTGCACATCCTGTGATATCGGGCAAAGCGTTTGCTTGGTGGCCCAGTTTCTCACTAAGAAATGGGGAGAGAGGCTCATCGTCTGATTGTATTCAGGAGATGCTGTCAGGCAGGTGGCAATCATGTTTTTTTTTTTTAAATTAAATCCACTGGGGTGGCCCTGGTAAATAAAATTATATAGGTTTCAAGTGTCATATATATGGTGACAAAAGGTGATCACGTTTTGAGGGAACCATAATATCAACACGTGACATATTTGATATAACAGATCGGGGTAACATTGTTTATCTGGATAAAATATCACATTATTCAGTGTCATGCGAAGGCTACAGTTTTCTCCATCCTCCTTTAACCCCACCTCACTAAGTTGTATGGAGAGTCAACACAGGTTATAAATAGAAATGTGTTATTGACCCATAACAACAAGTGAGCTTATGACTCAAAAAGTGACAGTCAAAGAGCACATAGCTTCCGTTTCACAAGATTCTGTGGTTTTGTCTTGAACAAGATCTTCCAGTGTCTCCTCATACTTTACAAACATAATGGATTGCATGGGAAACTTTCCTTCCTTATAGGGTTAAAATTTGTCATCCCTCCCTAAACAACAAGTGTTGTCTCCTCTTGGACATTACATACATGCATGCTTCTTAAAATTTCCCTTCATTTATTCACTATCATGTTTGAAAATTTATCTGTATTGAGTTCGTGCCTTTTTACTGCCATATAACAACACTCCATTGCATGTATGTAAACCACAGATATGCATTCATTGTGAGATTTATTTCTATAGTTTTTGTCTAAAATGGATGACACCACTACAAATATTCTTGTAAGAGTATCTCGTCTATACACACACACGTTTTCCTCTAGGGTCTAAGCTATGGGCCAGAGCTGTGTGGCTCCTCCTTATACCTGGTAAGAGTTGTTTATTTCCCAACCCGAATGAAGCAGTTTGTACTCTTACCAGTAACATACTGGGATGCCAGGCACTCAAACATTTTCTCTCACTATTGATTTGGCAGTTGATTTTTCCTTTGCCTCTCATGTGGATGTGTTAGGATTTTGGAATCGTAGTTTCACTGAAACTGTGACATAACATTGAGATGGAAATGACCATGACCTTCTGGGTAGAAGAAAACATAGTTGCACAGCAAGATCATCTGTGAGTGTGTTGAGGTTGGATCGTACTCACTTGCAAAGACATTTTATCCATTCTATCCCAACTGTGCATTTAATGCGTTCGCACTAGCACCTTGAGGATGGCCATTTCTTTTCACCAAAAAAATAGGCACATGTGACAAATAGGGTTTTTTTCTTAATGACATTTGCTTAGAGCTGGTTTACCCACACACTACCTGGCTGTCTGTTTAAACACCAGTGTGTTCATTCAAACTGATAATAGATCTGGAAATCTATACCAGGTACCATCTGATGAAGACAGCCATGCTTGCTGGGTCCAGGATGGGTTTTAGAGAATGATTTTGGATGTATGTGTTCCAAACTGGACCTGATTTTCATCCATTTATTCAATTATTTAAAACACATTCTGTTTCTCTCCTGAAGAGATGGAGGTAAATAGAACACATCAGTGAATGTGGAAAATAAAAATAAAGCAAAATGTATTACAGGGCAGTGGACCAGACATGAAGGTATAAAAAGTGAGGATCTAAATTTGCAAAGTGAGACATGCCCTCTGTCATAGGAATGAGAAAAACAAGGCAGGGGGTACAGTCAAGAGGAGTCAACAATGGCAGGGGGAGAGCATCACAGTTTAATAGAGGAAGAGCCTTCTACAGACACCCCAGATAATTTTTTTGCACTCAGACCACGTTTACCCCTGACAGTCTCAGCAGACAGCTCCCCTAATTTATGTACCAGATTTTGACTCAGAACCTCTTGGATCATCAGGTGAAGTCCATGGCCTCACCACTCTGAACGGCAAAATCATCTCCTCCTGCATTGACCTCCTGCTGCCCACTGGGTCCCCTTGGGCTGGGTCGAGCCTGAAACAGCAGCACCCTGAAGACCAGCAGGATCAGGGAAATCACACGTATCTGGATGAGATTCCCCAGCGTGTAGTTTGGGGTTGGGAAGCTGAGAATTGTGGACAAAGGGGTCACAGAGGTCGTATAGACCACAGTCCTCCAGGATCCTGAATGGGCACCCGCCCCCTGACAGGACGAGACCGCCCGCATCACCCCATACTGAGGGTTTCTCACTAGTCTTGGGGGCCGTCAGGTGCTGTGATGGGGTGATGGCGTCAGCTGCTCCTGGGGGGCATGAAGTGGGGGGGTGAGTGAGGACTTGGGGAGACACGACCTCCCTCCTGGGTTCTGTGTGCTCGGTGCCCCCACTTCTATCATGGCTGTCACACCACTTCTTAATGAACCCTGTTTCTGCCCTGCCAGGTCCCCTGTGTCTCCTCACTGGATTCTCTCACCTCCCTGTCGTCTGAATTCAAAACCAATGCAGAGACTCTGATAAGAGTTAGCTAGCTGTCCCAGAGCTCAGGACTGGAGAGAAAAATGGTCTCAGTACAGAAATTATCGAGCGCGGTGCATTCTGTGTTCCGTCTGAGGCACAAGACCCATAAGCTTATTCCCATCCAGCTGAGGCTCCCAGGGCCCATGGAAGAGGGGATGGCATCAGGGCTTCCTGAAATCAGGAGCACAAAGGGGTAAATGTCAGGAGTGGATCTGCTTCACCCCACCCAGGATCCTCCTCTCAGGGGCCTGAATTTTAACACTCACCTGTAGCTTTTCATCCATTTATTGTTTCATGAATTCACTTTTTATATAATTAAGAATAACAGCAATGGTAGATTTACCAGATAAAAATCATGGGTGTAAGGATATTTGTAGATATACTTGTAGATATGTAAATTTTGTATTTATAAAACAATAGATATATGTGTAACTACATCCACAGATATATACTGCAGATGCGTTGTGTCTATAATATATCATGTATATATTTTATCGTATACAATTACATATCTGTATACACAATTGCATATTTATCTACTATTAACATAAATACTGACATTATATGTCCACATGCATATCTATATATGACATTATATATCCACATGCATACCTATGCTACACCCATATGTATGATATGTGTGTATATAAATGATATATGTGAATTAGTCCATACAGGACAAGTCAGGTCAATTACTTGAAAAAAACAGGTTACAAGAAAGCAGGTCCCCAGAAAGGTCAGAGTCTGTTCATCAACAAGGAATACAGTCATGTCTGTGAAATGTGGGAGGGGCAAACAAAAAGAACCTGGCACACAGGGCGATGGTAAACTGGTGATAGGTCAGAGACAAGTGTTCAGAGGGGAAGTGCCATCATCATCTCTCTTGTTGGACAAACTCTAGAAAGTCAGGTAAGGTTTCATGGGTGGATGACTCATCATTTGATAATTATCCCCAAAGACAACCTCTAACCCCTCTTTATTTAACAAGGTCCAGACCTGAGCAAGTCCACAGCTTTTGTTTTCAAACTTTAAGAGAGAAAATCAGCATAATCAGAAAATACGAATGAATGATTATTTTTCAGTAGGGTTAATATCCAAATGGTTGAAATTAAGAAGATTTGTAATATGTTTCCTGTGGTTATAAATCAAAGAGAAAAGATAATTTTCAGGAGATGTTTAACTCTCGGGAAAAGCAAGCAATCAAAATAAAATGTTAATAAAACGGGAAATGGATCAACATGGCCAGGTCAACAGTGCTTTGATTTCTTAATAAGTTTGCCCTGGAATAATTTTGGGTGAGAATTAAGTTGTTTTTCTGAGGTAAAGCCTAGACTATTTTACTCTGTCATCATTTCATATGGAGTTTGGAGCTAGAAAAATGGTACACAACTGAGAATAAAGAAATGACATTTCCTTTGACCCATGGCTTTTATAATTGTATCGGCACGTCAGAGTGGTGAATTGAAAAACAATTAAAAGGTAGAGAATCTATAGAAAATTAACAGATCTAACTATGCACTAACTATGCTCAAACCAACAGCTTCCTCATGTGTACTTACTGTGTTCTAGAAAGTATAAAAAATTCAAACATCTTACTTAGAAATTATAATGTTGAGCAATCCTTAAGATAGGCCATGAATTTACTCAATTTTATAAAAAAGTTTCAAAGTAATTCTGAAGTTCATTAATAAACCTCATTTGAGAATGCGTGTGATCGGGAGACCTGATATTAACAGGATGTTATTGTCCATGATGATTGTATAATTTAATCTAATCCCAGTGAAAGTGGCAGTACAATGATTTGTTTTTGAATGTTGAATCCATATATGATAAATTAAATTTGTAAGTTCATCTATTGAAATACTGCATAAAAGTCCTCAGAAAAAGAGCGATACTGCACACGTGTGCACAGGCCCACAGAGCAGAAGAGGGTTGGACACGTCCTGCAGGACCCCAGTGACCCAGGGAGCCTGGCACGTCCCTCTGAGTCTCAGGTAGCAATGGGTACACAAAGGCCTCAGGGGAACACGGGGGCCGTGCAGAGCGGGGCCCACGGGGGACACAATTTTCTACAGGAGAGTATCCAGTAGGGACTGGGACCCCAGGGCTCAGGCTCTAAGATGGGGACACCAGGAGGTGAGGGTGGGACTGTCCCCTCCTCTAGTCTCATTACTTCCTCCCGGGGCCATGGCATCTTACTCTGCCTCTGCAGGGATTCGAGATGGGGGCCAGGTCTGTTCCAGATGACATGGCCGGTAGCGTGCAGTGTGAGGGCTCTCTCATGGGGGGTCCTCCTCTGTGGAGTCCCCCTGTTCCCTGCATTTATTACTGTCCCAGACTCTCCTGAGGACAGGGCCCTGGGTGACTGAGCCCAGAAAGGACAGGTCAGGCCCTCCCTCAGAGCGATGTTGTTTGAGCTATAGCACCTGCAGGTTCCCTGTGGAGTGAGGGCATAGGACTCATGGAGAACTCTGCCTGGAACAGCCCAGCTCGGTATTTTTCTCTAAGAAGCATGAGGGGTTGCACTGCCCCATCACTGATCAGATGGAAAGTGTCCCTCAGCCTCCATGAACGACAAAGCAGAGTCATATTCAATCCTGAGAAAACCTTGAGGTTCAGCTGCACTGAGAGGGTGGTG
>NW_024355110.1:0-710 GCF_902729225.1 Pteropus medius
AGAGAAATGCTTCCTGGAATTATACTTTATTAAATCTTTGGAAGAAAAAAACTCAAGAGAAAGATACAGATGTGAGAGCTGAAAGACCTGTTTGCCATTTGTTTAATTAGAATAAGAGACTGTTGTTAAGATACATGCTTTCCCTTTCTCTTTGACTTGGGAGTTTGGAGGGAGAAGTGGTACCCCTATTTTCTTCCAAGTTAGTAAAAGAATGGAATTTCCACTCTTTGTAGAAACACATATGTGTATGGAGGTGAGTGGGGGCAGTGAATATGTGTAGGCGAAGGGAGCAATCCAAGCATTGTGATCAATTTCTAAGAAATTGAATTATAGAGATTTATTTCTGAATCTAGACTTTAACTAGTCATCTGATCTCATTTTATAAATGAAGAAACTTGGACTTGTAGGAAAAAAATTACTCACCAAAGTCATACAACTAGCTATAATGACCTCAGAGTTGTTTATGATGCTTGATTTAATATAGTCTATAACACATATCCATATTCACGCACACACACACCCTTATACATCAAGTGTTCAAAGAATTGTAGAATATTGCTAGAGGTAGAGTAGATAATGGAGATCAGGCTGTTGTTCTCTCTTATGCAACTAGAAACAAAACAGAGTGATTTTTTTGTTTGTTTGTTTAAAATCAAAGAATTTTGCCTGGCAAACTTGGAAGGGAAAGACTGAGACTTTGTATCCATGGG
>NW_024355111.1:0-612 GCF_902729225.1 Pteropus medius
CACCCAGTTCCCCTCCTACACGTCCCTCCCACACCCTTCGTGGTTGCCCTGGCTCCGGTGCCCCTGCCTCAGGCTCTGTGCCCCTCATCCGGCCAGCAGCACCAACAGCACCTTCCGTGACGATGGACGTTCTCGGCATCCACGCTGTCTGGTAGGGCGGCTGCTTGAAAGGGAGCTGATACAACTGAGCGGCTAAATTCTAAATCTCGGTTCCCTTTAACTGATTGAGATCGAAGTAGCCACCCGTGCTTGGCAGCTGGCTCGTGGACTGACCACGTACATCCGGATGCTCAACGGAGCTTCTCCTGGTTCCGCGGGCTTCTGTTGTGGCCTGGGGGCTAATTCCCTGCCTGTTCTCCAGCGTGATCTCTAAAATGCGTGTCCTGTCTACGGCCATGCCACCCTGAACGTGCCTGATCACGTCTGATCTCGGAAGCTGAGCAGGGTCAGGCCTGGTTAGTGCTTGGATGGGAGACCTCCTAGGAAGACCAGGTGCTGTAGGCATAAAAAAATAGAATAGAATAGAATAGAATAGAATAGAATAGAATAGAAATGAAATAATAAAATAAAATGAAATAAAACAAAATGAAGTAAAATAATAAAATAAAATAA
>NW_024355112.1:0-11220 GCF_902729225.1 Pteropus medius
TAAATGCACCTTGAAATGGCCTCATTTATTTCCATGATGGGCTACTGGGTTTTTCATTTACTAATAGTATGGCAAATTTCTATATTTAAAGATGTATCTGACCTTTCCATTTAAATATTCCCATCTCTGTCTCTTCTGTAAGCTTAATGCCCACTGTCTCCTTCTCATTCCTCCATTAATGTGGGCAAAACTTGGAAGAAAGAAAAAGGGAGAAGAAGAAGAGAGAATATGCTTCTACAACCTCTTAATTTGGAAAACTGTGTCACAACCTGGTCTCATATTTTCTTTTCTTATTTCTTTGCCCATTTATCGCTTCTGTTTCTCTTTTTTATCTTTAGATGCAATGACTTGCTTTCCTTATTTTGACTTAGTAGAGACCTAAACATCGAACTTGTCCTGCCTTCTAAATATTGTCACAGAGCCCCTGCTTTAAGAATGTTATTAATATATTTAACGTAAGTTTGCTATTTGATACTTTGCAGAATGTATCCTTCTGAGAACCACTTCTATAAGAAAAGCTTCACTGAAATATTTTTAATGGTATGTGATTTGTCAACTGTTGCCCAAACATAGACTACCAGAAAACTTGTGGATGAACAAAGTCACGTGCAGTTAGGAAACTACTTTGAAAGTTTTAGTAAATCTCAGAAGGAACATACAAGTCATAGCGTCTGGACTTGAGTAGTTTCCAGAGTTTTGTCAAGACAGGGCACTCACTGAGATTTAGGATTGGTGGAACTAGATAGACGGAGATTTCGAAGTGAGTCACCATGAGCAAATCCTTCTTCAATAAGCAAACTGTGAATTAAGCAAGCTATTGCTTTAAAAGAAGAGTTATTTTTCTAGATAATTAGCTTTGTAAAATTTTACTGAAGAAAACAAAAAATTGGTTTGGAGTATAGTAATTCTCAGCAAGAATTTCCCCAAGTAAATGTGAGTTTATGTTGATAAAGGTGATCTTAGTCCTCATATTGCTATCTTCTCATCTGCATTTGGTTGGAATGTATGTTTCAACGCATTAGTGACATTTAGAACATACATGGTCCTCGTTAGTGTTCATATATATGTGTGTACATCCCAGGGGAAGGGCTTCTTGTCACTGGAATGACTGTTCATCCTCCTCCTTAGAGAAATTTAACCCATATAATCACCAAAAAAAGAACTTAAAGAATAGTACTTTCTTCTTAACACTTTTAGGCCTTTCTTCAGAAAGAGACATAAGGATCTCAAAAATGTGTATTATTAATATTATTAATTTTATTATTTTATAATTAAGCATATATAATAAAGAGGCTTTGAGGTGAGGCCTTAAACTGTAATTAATTGCCTTTGATAGCTTTCAGGGTGTGTGTATGATGCAGGGGACATGAGTGATGCATAAAGGCAGATACTGAACCATTGGCTGCAGGACAATGTGATTGATTACATGCGATCATCCAGAAAGGAACTGACTAACCAAAGTATTCACCTTGAATAGCCATGTGACCTTGATACTAAGAGAAATAATGTTTTACTTCCTTTCTTTAGACAATTTTGCAATATTCAGGCTCAATTTTTTAAAAACTTTCAACATCACTAAACTTTAGGGAAATGCAAATCAAAACAACAGTGAGATACCACCTCACACCTCTTAGAATAATTATCATCAAAAAGACAGTAAATAACAAGTGTTAGCTAGAATGTGGAGAAAAGGAAACCCTGTGCACTGTTAGAGGGAGTATAAATTGAGGCAGCCACTATGGAAAACATTATGGAGGTTCCTGAAAAAATTAGAAATACAACTACCATATGATCCAGCAATTCCCTTTCCATGTGTGTATCCCAGGGAAACAAAATCACTGTGTCAAAGAGAAATCTGCATCCCTATGGTCATTGTAACATTACTTACAAAAACCAAGACTTGGAAACAACCTAAATGTTCATCGATGGATAAGCAGATACAGGGATAAAAGAAAATGTGATACACACACACACACACACACACACACACACACACACACACACACACACTACATCTGGTATAATATATATTTAGTATACATATATATAATATAATATTCATTTTATAATATTCCATTATATAAATAGATAATGAACTATTATTTAGCCATTAAAACGTCATATGTGGCAATCTTTAAGGCCTTATGCTAAATGAAATAAGTCAGACAGAGAAAGACAGATATCGTATGATTTCATTTGTTTGTAAAATATAAAGAAAAAACAAAAACATACAAACAGAATCAGAAATGAAAGAGAAATTACAACAGATATAATGAAAGTACAATGTGTCTTATAAAAATTCTATGAAAAATTATCTGCCTCCAAATTCAAGAAATAGAAGAAAAAGACAATTTTTAGAAATATCCAACCTACTCAGACTGAATCACAAAGAACTAGAAAATTTAAAGAGACTTAACAACAGTAAAGAAATGGAAACAATCATCAAAAAACTCCCCAAATGTCCAGAGTTGGATAGCTTCAAGAGTGAATTCTACCGAACATTCAAAGCTGATTTAATACTTGTTTTTCTAAAACGGTTCCAAAAAATTGAAGAAGAGGCAATATTTTCTAACTCATTTTATGAGGCCAACATTACCCTGCTACCTAAGCCTGGTAAAGATAACAAAAAAAGAAGACTATAGATCAATATCTTTGATGAATACATACGCAACAATCTAAACAAAATACTAGCAAATCAAATACAACAATACATTAAAAAGACTATACACCATGATCAAAGGGACTGCATTCCAAGGGCACAGGAATATTTAATGTATACAAATCGATAATGTGATACACCTCATAAACAGAGAACTAAAACCGTATGATCATATCAATAGATGCAGAAAAACATTTAACAAGGTACAGCACCCATTTATGATTAAAACACTTAGCAAAGTGGGTGTAGAATAAAGTACTTCAACAAAATAAAGGTCATATATGAAAAATCCTCAGATAAGGTCATATTCAATGGTGAAAAGCTAAAAACTTTCACCTTCACTCTGAGATGAGGAACAAGACAAGGCAGTCCACAATAACCACTATTACATAGTGTTGGAAGTCCTAGCTAGAGCAATCAGGAAAGAGAAATAAAGAAAAGGCTATAAATCTGGAATGAAGAAGTCAAATTGTCACTTTTTTGCTGATAACATGATTCTCTATATAGAAAACCCTAAAGACTCCACCAAAAAACTATTGGAAACAACAAGTAAATACAGTAAAATTTTAGGATACAATATCAATATGCAAAAATCCATAGCATTGATATATACTAACAATGAATTTTCAGAAAAAGAAATGAAAAAAAATTCCTTTTTGAATTGCCACAAAAAGAATAAAATACCTAGGAGTAAACCTAACAAAGTATGTGAAGGACCTATATATTGAAAACTATAAGACATTATTAAAAGAAATTGAAGAAGACACAAAGAAATGGAAAGATACTTCATGTCCTTGGATTGAAAGAATCAACATAGTTAAAATGCTTTCTTACCCAAAGCAATATACAAATTTAATGCAACCCCCATCAAAATCCCAATGGCATTTTTTTTAAATTAGAACAAAAAGTCATCAGATTTGTATGGAGGCACATAAGACCCCAAATAGCCAAAGAAATCCTGAGAGAAAAGAACAAAGCTGGAGGTATCACACTGACTGATCTCATATTGTACAAAGTGACAATAATCGAAACAGCATAGTATTGGGAGAGAAACAGGCAACACAGACCATTGGAACAGAATTTAGAGTCCAGAAATAAATCTTCATATATATAGGCAAATAATTTCTGACAAAGGAGACAAAAACATACAGCGGAGAAAGGAAAACCTCTTCAGTAAATGTCGCTAAGAAAATTGGGAAGCCACACGCCAAATAACAAATAGATTACTATCTGTCACCACACTCCAAAATTAACTCAAAATGGAACTAAGACCTGAATATAAGACCTGAAACAATAAATAGCATAGAAGAAAACAGGAACTGAACGCATGGACCTTGGACATGAAGAGGATTTTATGAATTTGACCTCAAAGACAAGAGAAATAAAAATAAATGAATGGGACTGTATCAAACTAAATGTTTCTGCACAGAAAAAGAAACCATCAACAAGATAAAGAGGCAATCATATGAGTAGGAGAAGATATTTGCAAATGATGCCTCCAATAAGGGCCTAATATCCAAAATATACAAAGAACTCATACAACTCAACAATAAACAAACAATCCAGTTAAAAAAATGGACAGAGGACCTGAACAGACATTTCTCCCAAGAAGACATACAAATGGCCAACAGATATATAACAAGATGTTCAACCTCAGTAGCCATTAGAGAAATGCAAATCAAAACCATAATGAGATCCAACTTCACAGCTGTTAGAATGGCTATCATCAACAAGACAATAATAACAATGTTGGAGAGGTTGTAGAGAAAAAGGAACACTCATACTGCTGGTCGTAATGTAAATTGGTACAGCCAGTATGGAGGTTCCTCAAAAAATTAAGAATAGAGTTACCATATGACTAACCAATTCCTCTTCTAGGTATCTACCTCAAAATTTGAAGACATTTATTTGTAAAAATATATGCACCCCATGTTCGTTGAAGCATTATCCACGATGGCCAAGACATGGAAACAACTGATGTGCCCTTCGACAGATGATTGGATAAAGATGTGGTACATATACACAATGGAATGGTACTCAGTCATAAAAAAAGATAAAATATTGCCATTTGTGACAACATGGATGGATCTCGAGATGATCATTTTAAGCAAGTAAGTCAGACATAAAAGTTGAGAACCATATGATTTCATTCATATGTGGGATATAAAAGTGAAAGCAATAACTGAACATGACAAACAAGCAGAAACTCATGGACACAGACAATAGTTTAGTGGTTACCAAAGGGAAAGGGTGGGTAGGGAGAGAGATAGGGGTAAAGGGTGTCAAATATATGATGACAGAAAGAAATTTAACTTTGGGTGGTGAATACATGATGCGATACACATATGATGTATTATTGAATTGTATACCTGAAACCTATATGATTTTATTAACAATGTCACCCCAATAAATTTGTAAACAAACACCATCAACAAAGAGATCAGATTTGTGCTTACTAGAAGTGTGCATTGGGAGAATTGGAACAAAGTGGTCAAAAGCTACATACTTCTGGCTATAAGATAAATAAGTGCTTGAATGTGATGTACAATGTGATCACTACAGGTAATGGTGCTGTATGGTACATTTGAATGTTTTTAGGAAAGGGCATCCAGAAAGATCTCATGATAAAGAAGAACAATTTTTTTCTCTTTTTTATCTATATAAGATGATGAATCTTAATTAAACTTACTATAGTAATTATTTCATAATATGTGTAAATCAAGTCATTATGCTGTATACCTTAAATATACAGTGCCATGTGTCAATAATATCTAAATAAAACTGAAAGGAAAAAATAAAACGAATTCAAAATGTTGCTTTCACACATATGTATAGGTATTTTATAGGTCCAAGAAATCATTGTGATTGAATAACTAAAATATCCACAAGTCCGAATGTGTGACGACTTCACTGTAATGTTCTTAAGAAGAAACCATCTTTCAAGCTAAGGACAGTTCTAATATTGTGATGCCCATTCATTTACTCTCTGGGTGAGCTTAGAAATATTAGAACTTGTATTACGGGTTTCATTAAATTTCACAATGCTTCTTTCTTCTTTCCCTGTTTCAGCTATCCTCCTTGTTAATGTTCTTATTTACTATTTTATGAGGGAAAATAAATTCATATGGAATTCCATTTGTAACCATGCTTTCCAATGTGTTACCTTTGTGGTGAAAACACCACAAACAAAATGACATCTATTATGAATTGAATCTTCTGTCATTGGTTTGTCTGTCACCTTTGAATCCCAAAACTGTAGCCAGAAACTATCATGCTCGATGTTCATTAAAATCAGGTAAGTATTTGGGGCAATCTGAGAGGATTTGGCACCTCAACTATCCTTACTGCATCTATGGGTTGCTTTCTTCTACAGTTGCTGTCAGAGCCCCACCAACCTACCCCCATGCCACTCTGATCCTTGTTGGATTGAATGGTGAGAAGGAGCTTCCTCTAGTCTTCTCTGAGCTTACATTTTATTAAACTGATATTTTCTATCCTTAAGCCCCTTCTCAGTGGTACCACAATATACTCATTACTCACTCATTGTTTTATCTGCACAATATTAACTGAACTCTTACTTTGTGCAAGACAGGGTGTTAAATGCTAAACACACAAGAACTAGCAAAATAGACTCATTTCCGCTCTCTAACAGCTTAATCTAGTGAG
The DNA here is from genome assembly GCF_902729225.1 of Pteropus medius. Lineage (NCBI taxonomy): Eukaryota > Metazoa > Chordata > Mammalia > Chiroptera > Pteropodidae > Pteropus > Pteropus medius. Next base: position 6,326 of record NW_024355112.1, read on the forward strand.
TGAGTCAGTGAGTAACCAGACAGCCACTTGAGTACACAGCAGTCAACAGGGCTCATTGTGAGAGAGGAAATGCACTAGGTGTGGGAAGAACTTAGAGGAGGAGTGACCTGTTGTGGCAACATTAGAACCTCCCCCCATCCACACACACACACACCCCACCTCTAATGGTGCCACAGGTGAGAGGAGATGTGGAGGAGCAAGAGAAAAGGATGGAGGTGCTCTCCCCAGGCAATACCGAGAATAATAAGTTCTAGCAACTGAGAAAACTTTGTCTATCTTAGCTGGTTCAGCAGCAACCTAGAGTCATGTATCATGTAAACAGGAAATGTGATGTCAGAATCCATAGCAAATGGTCTCTAAAGTCTTTCATCCTTCCTGGTGTCTAACTTGCTCCCAGGCATCTCAACATGGCTTCAGCCGATCCTCAGTCTAGGTAGCTGCTCCTCTGTCTCTGGTTTGCCAATGCTGGCAGTGCTCTCTATCTGTCACTTCTGGGGTCAGCATTGCCTATATCCTAGTCAGGACATGCCTTCGGAGTGTGTCTTCGGCATCCATAGCTCCAAGCAGGAGCCTCCTCGTGCGACTAGTGTATTAGTCAGAGTTCTCCAGAGAAACAGAGCCAAGAAATCTTGTTCATTCCTTCTAGCAAAACTTCCTCTACAAGTTTTATCATTTTCTAGAAGATTTACCACAAAATATATTCTGTTGAGTTCTTAACTCGAAAAGTTAAAGGCCTTATTTCCATTGTGAACTCCTCCTTCTTAGCTGTGGAAGCCAGTCATTCATAGTGAAAGGAAGATTTACCTACTCATTTTCAATTATGGTGGCAATCTCCAAAAACTTTTTTCGAAATTAATAATTTCCAGAAGACACTCATTCTTTTAACAATATATGTGTAAACAGTCAGAACATAGCTAAGATTCTGTCCATCATACACCTAAGCTCTTTTATAGAGACGAGTGGACTACTTAGATTACCTTAGGGTCAGACCAGAGCATGATGTAAATGCCCACTGACCAGGATGCTAGAGCAAGTGGGACACATCAGTCAGTGAAAGTGACCCTTAGCAGACAAAATGGAACATTCACACAAGCCAAACAACGTTCATGTCTTCTGATATAAGGAAAAAATGTGCTTAAAATATTAATCATGATTTATTATAAGATTTTACTCTTAGCTTCTTTAAAACACACATAGAAAATAAGTTATTATTTTAGAAATATAAAACCCCAAAAAGTATTGAAGTAAGATTTTCTTTGTATGAAATCTTAAAGAGTTTTTACACAACTGACTAAAAGAAAATGATCGTCATAAGAGACAACATCTTGAAATCAGCTTCGTAAACGTCAAGAAAATATTTTTAAGGTGTTTGTTTCTCAATGTCTCTGCCATTTAGTTATTTTTCTTTCTCTTGAGTGTGATTAGTCAGTTGGACTTAATGTCAGTCTTGGAGAGGGGAACCCAAATAGGGCAAATAGTCTGAGATAGCGTAGGCAGGACCTGGGGTTGATTTAGTTTATCCCCTATTGCTTCTAAGCCCTCCTCGAGGAAGTTTTTCATAGATGTTTCTTTAAGGGAGGGTTTGAATAAAGAAAGCAGAAGGTTCTTGCCTCAAGACTGGGTCCCAAGGCAGGAAGAGCATGGGTTTCACTCTGGCTCCTGTAGTCGGTCACTTGCTAGAGCTTTACACTCCATAACATGACTCCCGACTCCAGAAAAGAAGGGATGGGAGCATTTAGGAGTTCTCACAGATATTTAACAGGGATAACTCCAAATTCTTTAAAGCATCACCATCTAGGCCTTGACTGTGGGTTTTTCAGTTATCCTCCAATCAGCAAGTGTCAGTTGGCCTTGTCCCCATTGTCATGTGTAGCACAGACTCTCTTTCCTGGCATCCCTCATTATTGCAATTTAAGCAGAAGTGTGGGAGTATTTGACTGATACCTGTCTCCACTATGCTATAACATGTCAGCTTCTGCTTAGTGCCTGGCATTTGAAAATACTTTATAAGTATTTTTCTGTAATGAATAAATAATCAATTAGAGACAATCAGGCCACGTTCCTGAGCAGCCATCCCGCATCTCATATCCCATGGCCACTTCTCATTCTCTTTCCCGTAAACTGCCCTTCCCCTCCCCAACTTCTCACTACCCAAAGTTTCGTAGACTTTGCTGGCAGATAAGCTTTCCTGAAACACAGTTGCATCAGGTCATTCCAGAGGTTCTCCAAGTCTGGAGCCAGTCTCCAACTTCCAGGTCCTGCCATCACCTCTGAGCCCTTCCACACTCTTCTTTCTACACTCCAACCTGAGTCAAACTGGACTATTCATAGGAACTTCCACATATGCCTCGTTCTGTCCATTGGTCATGGCATTCTTTTTCCCTTGAGTCCACTTCTCTGCCTGATACGATCTTGTCCAAGGTCAACACCAGATTCCTCTTCCTCAAATAACCTTTCCTTTATTACTCCTGTTGAAAATGTAATTGTGTCCCTGCACTTCCTAAGTGTATCCTTTCCTGTTTTCTGTTGTAAGAAATTATTACAGTGGCTTAAAACAAAAAAGTTTAGTCTTCAGTTCTGAAGGTCGGAAGTTCAAAATGGGTTTTATTAGTCTAAAATCAAGGTATTCACAGGGCTGAATTACTTTTGGAGGCTCTGAATAAAATCTCTTTCCTTGCCCTTTATAATTCCTGAAGGTGATTCTGTTCCTAGGCGCGTGGCCCCTTCTTCCCTCTTCAAAGTAGCATCTTCAAATCTCTCTCTGACTTTGATATCTGTCTCTTCTTCACTTTTAAGAACTCATGATTACATTGTGGTCCGGAATAACCAGGGTAATATCCTCCCCTGAAAATCCTTAATCAAAACCACAAAATACCATTGCCGTGTAAGGTCACATATTCAGAGATTCCAAGGACCAACATGCAAACCTCTTTGGGGAGCCATTTGACATCATTGTAATATCTCTCAATTTTAATGGCTCATAAAGCATTCCACCTACTATTAAGTTACTTCTGTGGAAGTTTTTTCTCCCCTAAAAATCTTTGAGAACAAAACTCAGGCTGTATTTATCTTTCTGCTCATAGCAAAGTGTGCAGAGTTGAAACCATGCTCAGTGGACAGAGAAGCTTATAGAAAAGTGAAATGCACCTGTGCTGAGCTGGAGAATCAGGAGTAAATGCAGGACATGTCTGATGGATCCTCTGAGCCAAAGGCACTGTGTGAGCAGATTTCTTTTACAGTTCCCACGACTGCAATCACCAAGCAGTGCACTTAAAGAGCTGAAGAGCAGGAGGGAAGCACATCATTTTGTAGATTTGTCCTTGCTTTTAAATGAGGACACCAATCACATTTTTTCTGTTTTACAAAACTATGCACCCTATGTGCATAGATTATTATGCACACTGTGGAATGTATAACATAATTGAAAATAAGGAATAAAAGTGTTTTCTCGCAAAATTTGGAAACGATTCACTTTCAAAATTCAATGTTTCCCTCTGTACATTTGATTTGGACCAAATTTCTTAGATACATTAAATGGCTCTACATCATTATGCGGAGAAAGAAACATAATCATAATCAGGCTCACTCATACACCCATAGCTAACTCCCGAGGTGAAGAAAACTCAACACATCTCCCCTATATAATCATGTGCAGGGCGAATTCCAAGCCTAGTGACATTTTCAAGAACAGTGAAGACCAGCCTCTAATTTCCACTTTGATTTATAAAAAGCTTGGAAATTGTCATTCCCATCCCCATAACAAGAAAAAAAATATGAAAAAAAAAATTAATGAACTATAGTTCTTGGATCTATCCGACATTGAGTGCAGAGGCCAACCTAGTGTCCCCAAAGAGAGGTGAATACAGAGAAACACAGCTCACCAAGAGTAGAAGCTTCTAGATCCACCGAGGCATTGACTGGCACGGCCAAAGTGCAAGTGCTCACTACTTATCCTATACAAGGTTGATTACGCACATGGATACAGGCCTGAAAAGAGGAGTGGCCCAGACCCCTACCCTGACAAAATGAAGTGCCTATCTGCAATGGAGTTCCATAGCTACTAGACCTCTGACCATGGAATTACAAATGGTTTTAGGCCCAGTTAAGTTTACCCTTGACAATATCCTGGAGGCTGAAGTTCCAATAAATTTAAAAATGTTCCTGTAAAAGAGGGGAAGCCACCCATACCTGTTGATGCATAGTACATAGATGGGTTCACTAGGGGGCAGGGTGCCAAGTAGATGTCTATAAGGCTACAACCAGGTACTGTCCATATTTGGTATGGTACAGGCCAAAGCAGCCAATAGGGTGGTTATAACCCATGGACATGGTCCATTGACTATTTGTACTGCCAGTTGGGCGGTGTTCAAAGTCCTGACATTGTGCTTGCCCACACTGAGATGGCAAAACTGGCTAGTTGTCCATAGGCCCTTAAGGAGACAAGCCATGTGGCAAGACATATGGGAGCTAGGACAAGAAAATGTCATAACTGTGTATTGTGTTATGGGGAATGATCCCTTGTTGACTCCAGGAAATCTTGAGGCAGATGTGCTCGCGTGTGCGCAGTGGCTACAAAAGGCTCCTGCCACTAATGTGGCACACTGGCTCCACAGATGATTGTTGCACGTGGGTTCTACAACTACGTGGACAGTGAAGCAATAGTGGAACCTACCCTTGGAGTGGGAAGTTGTCATAGATGCCTGTGTCAAGTGTCTGGTAGGCAAACGAGATACACAACATCCTTGCCACATGAAGCAGGAACATTCACAAATAACAAGGGAAAAGGTTCCATTGACCATGTGGCAGATAAGATTACATAGGACCACCTTCAAAAGCTCAAGAGGCAGCGTCTCCCATCATGGCAGTAGACACGGCCACTGTGTTGTTGTTTGCAT
>NW_024355113.1:0-463 GCF_902729225.1 Pteropus medius
TCTACTTGTCCCAGGCAACATGGACAATGGGAGAAAAAAAAAAACATAAGACATGGACTTTCTATTTCCGTGTATGCCAAAAGCGAGTCAGAGATCAGAGGACGAAGAAGGTTTTGAGGGAGCTTTTGTGGGAGGTAGACTCAACCTGGGTAAAATTTGGCAAATGCATCATTTCCCACTATTTGTACAAAAACAAAAAACAAACAAACAAACCAAAAACTCCCAGTCCTATGAACTGCTCTGAGATAGAAAAAGAAATTGTTTTATTCTAATAAGTCTGGGGAATTTGGATCTATTCCTTTTGGAGAGTCACAATGCACATCAGAAATTCAAGTCACTGATAAGGACTGCAGCAAAGACACTGTTGGAATTCTAGCTTTTGTAAGATAGTCAGTCATGGATCTGAGTTAAAGCAATTTTAGCAAGAAGCTTCTGTTGCTTTAAGCCTTAGAAGTCCCTTTTT
>NW_024355114.1:0-7541 GCF_902729225.1 Pteropus medius
CACACACACCCGTACACACACACACACACACACACACACACCCCAAAAGCAAAAGGATGGAAAATGATATTTTATGCAAACAAAAATTTAAAGAGTGCTGTGGTAGCAATACTCATGTCAGAAAATATATTTAAACAAAGATTATAAAAAGAGAAAAAGAGTAACCCAGAAATTCCACTTCTGAATCTTTATCCATAGAAACCAAAATGCTAATTCAAAACCACTTATGCATTTACAATGATAATTTATTTCTAACATGTACAATAGCCAAATATGGAAGCAACCCAAGTTACATAGCAATAGAAAGTTGGATAAAAAATGGTATGATACTGACATTCGTGGTAGAACAATTTACAATAGCCAAGATATGGAAGTACTGTAATGGCCATCAAGAGAAGACTGGGTAAAAATGTTAGAGTTTATACACAATGAAACATTACTCAGCCATAGAATAAACGATATCACACCATTCCCAATGACGTGGGCAGAACTGGAGATTATTATGCTGAATGAAATCAGTCAGACAGAGAAAGATAAATACCATATGATTTCACTTGTATAAAGAATCAAAGGAACAAAAAGAGCAAGCTGATCAAATAACACTCAGAAATATAGAGGACAAATCGATAACACCAAAAAGATTATGGTTTGGAAGGTCGAGAGAAGGGAGTGAAGGGTTAAAGAAGTATAAATTAATAGTGATAGATGGTCATGGGGATTGGGAGCACAGTTAATTTTAATGTATTGCCTAGGTGGAGAGCCGGAGAAGACAAAGAGAAGTTAGTGGGATCATCTTATAAACTGTATAAATGTCCTATAAAATTTAAAAGCATTTTGTGGTCCATTAGTAGAGTGAACTATTACTCAGCCATAAGAAAAACTGAAATACTGCCATTTGTTACAACATGGATGAAACTAGAGGGTATTATGCTAAATGAAATAAGTCAGAAAGAGAAAAACACATACCTTATGTTTTCATTTATATGTGAAATCTAGGAAACCAAAATAAATAAATGGGAACACAAAACAAAACAAAAAAATAAACTCAAATACACAGGACATTGTGATAGGTGTCAGATGGTGGAAGAATTTGGAAGACAAATGTCGAAGGGAAAGGGCTTAAGATGCGGAGGTGACAATCAGTTTTTATAATAAAAGTGATAACTCTGTTCTGGGAATTGCTTTAACATAGAATGTGCGGCTAAAGCCACAGAAGAAAGCGAAGAAACTTATAATGTGCAACTCTTAGAGACAGGGGCCGAAATTAAGCTGTCTTGATGTGTGTGCGTATTTATGTTGCATGTGAATAGAAATTATATATTAAAAAAGAATTTTAAAAATTATGCCCCAAAGGAGTCCAATTCCAGGTTAATCTACATACAATAAAAAATTTTACTACTGAACAACATAACCTTGTTTCTGGTGCTCTATAACTAAATTGCTATAATCGATGTAACAAATATTAAAGAAGCATTTGTAGTAAACACCCAAATTATGACAAAAAAATCTATTAAATATAAAATGTCACAGTTTTATACAGGGACTTTTAATTCTGAGGGTAACTAGAATTTTCTGTGCGTGTCACTTGTCCAAAAGATGTAGGCAGGATTTCATAGCAAATTAAATGTCTTCTGGTTTTTAGGTGAAGTATCCCCTTCAGAAGATAGCACTATTCAAATAATAAGTAAAAAGTGTAAATCATCCAGGGTTTGCTATAATTCAATTGCAGGGTCATTAGATTAAAAACGAAGACATAGAGTAAGATATGTCATGAATAAAGCTACTTTAAAAGCTGAAATATTTGTTTCCATTTCAGATAAAGAATACGAGAAGAAATTAACAAAGCAAATTATCAGGATCCAGAGAGAAATTAATAATCGTAAAGATGCAAATATTCTAAAAAGGTATTTCAACAGTCTTTATCCAATTGTGCCAGAGAGGGAGTGCAAATTTCAGACAAATGCTAATAGAAATGTCCTATGCTGTGACTTTCTTTCCAATGACTATTTTATAACTACTAACTTCCATAGTTTTTTTAGTTCAATAGCAAATGATACTCAACATGATTATTTCATGTTAGTTTCAAGTTGACAGGCAGTGGTTAAAATTTCATATAATTTATGATGTGATCCTCAATGAGTCTAGTATCACCTGATGCCATACATGGTACAACGTTATTGACTACATTCTTTGTGTTGTACTGCACATCTCCATGACAATTTTGTAAGTATCAATTTGCACTTTCTAATTTCTCCACCAAGGTCCCCGATCCTTTCATCCGACAATCATCAGTTTGTTCTCTGTACCTATCAGTTTGCTTCTGTTTTTCTTGTGTATGCATTTTGTTCTTCATATTTCATACAGAAGTGAGAGCATACGGTAGAGTCCTCCTTTGTGTAGCTTATTTTACCTGGCTTACATCACTCTGGGTTTGTCCATGTTGTCGCAATCAGAAAGATTTCCATTTTTATGGTAGAGTCATATTTCATTGTGCATGTGTAGCACTTGTTTATCCAATTACCTTTCAATGGGCACTTAGGTTGCTTCCATATCTTGGCTATTGTAAATAATGCTATAATGCAAATAGTAGTGCAGATATACTTTTTAAAAATTTTGTTGAAAAAATAACCCAAAAGTGAAATTTCTAGGTCATACTGTAATTCTGTTTTTATTGTTTTAAGTAAACTCCACAGTGTTTTCCACAGTGGTTACACCCGTTTACAGTCCCAGCAATAGTACATGAGAGGTCCCTTACCTCTGTATCCTCAAAAACACATGTGTGTTAGTTTCTTGATGACAGCCATTCTAACAGGTGTGAGGTGGTATATCACTATGCTTTTAATGAAGAATTTCTGATGATTAAAGATGTCAAACATCTGTTTTTCTATCCCGTGGCCACTTGTATGTCCTCTTTGGAGAAATGCCTACTTAGGACTTTGGCCAGTTTTTTAATTGGATTTTCTGTTTCGTTTTTGTTGACTTGTATGAGTTTTCAGAATATGTTTTGGATATTAAACTCTATGAAATTGTATTATTGGCGAGAATAGTCTCTTATTAGGTAGATTGTGTTTTTGTTTGATGATGTATTCCTTTGCCACCCAAAAACTTCTTTGGCTGATTTAGGTCCTTTAATTTATCTTTTTAATTTTATTTTTCCCCTGCCTGAGGAGACATTAAAAAAAAAAGTACTAAGAGCAATGTTTTAGAGTTATAGTCTACGTTTTCTTCTCAGAGTTTTATGGCTTGTAGGTCTTATATGTGAGTCTTCTAAGTTTACTCTTTGACTACAATCTTAATCCCATTGTATATTCTTCCCTCCTTTATCAAAAATTAAAGAAGCAGCTAGTCATAGTTCTATTTAAGTATCTATGTTCTGTGTCATTGATTTATGAGTCTCTTTTCATGCCAGTACTCTACAATTTGAGCACTGTAGCCTACTATAGATTTCTAACTGGGTATAAAACTTCCATTATGAATAAATATTTCTAAAGTTCTTGACATTTCGTCTTGTTCTTAAGCTTATACTTCATTTGCTTTATTTATAAATATCATGATGGAAAACAGCATTCAGCCGACATCTTAGTATCACCACAAATGACAGTTAACAAGATTTTACTGTATTTTGATTTTCAAAGAACTGATGGACATTTTTTAGCAAGTGAAAAAAAAAAGCATACACATTATAGTTTTTTGAACAAATGCAAATAAGAATTGTCTTGAAAACTATCCATAGGCTGTAGGTGAAAATGGCATAGTCCAGGTTTACTTCAAAACCAATGAACTATTATTTACTTCTTGGCCTAGGTAAATGTGTAAATTGTATCTGCATGAACAATAAACAGGCTGTGATTTCCTCAACCAATCTGGGCTACTGTCAGTACTCTTATCAATATATCTGGATGTGCACTGAAACTTGAAGTCAGTATGTGCGTGTTACATTCACTTCCAATACCTTCATTATAAAAAGTACCCAGTAATTTTGCTACTATTGCCATAAATTCAAATGCTAGGCTTGATTCTTTTGTTTTTAAGTACCACATTAAATGACAATACGTTCCTGGGTTGCAAAAAACTATACAATTGGATCTGGTTTTAGATATCTACATAGGTTCTAATGGAATTAATATGGTACCTACAATTTCTTTGAAACCGTACTCTAAAGCCAAATTAAGTATGAGATTGTAGTAGAGAAAATTGTGGTGTGTAAATGTTATTGTTGGAATATTTGGAGATTTGGTTAGAAATTCCAAGAAGTTGGAGAGTCTAGTATAGTTTGATATCAAGGACTAAGAAATTAACTTTGTTCCTTCTCAAGAATGTTGTGGCAATTTTTTTATGGTCCCATACACATTTTATGATTATTTGTTGTAGTTCTTTGAAAAATGCCAGTGATGACTTTTTTTTTTAAATGAGATTTTGTTATTAGTTTCAGGTATATAGGTCATTGGTTAGACATTTATATAGTGTATGAACAATCCTTCTAGTTATTCATTCTCTCTTTGGGCTCTACATGTCACCATTACATTACTGATACCTGCATTTCCTATGCTGTGTTCCCCATCCCAATGCTCATCTATCAACTACTCATTTGTACTTCTTTAATCCTTCACCTCATTCTTCCAGTACTTCAACCCCTCTCTCCTCTGGCCATCACCAGATTCTCCTCTATAATTGTGGGTCTGTTTTGGGTTAGTTTGCTCTTTTTCTTTCTTAGATTCACATGTAGGTGAAATCTATGGTATTTATCTTTTTCTATCTGGCATACTACACTTAGCATAATAAGCTTCAGATCCACCTATGTCATTCTGACTGGTAGGTTTTTGTTATTCTTTCGTGACAGAGAATTTGTCATTGTATATTTGATCCATAACTTCTGTACCCAATCATTTCTTGATAGCCATTTTAGTTGTTTTGATGCCATGGCTATTGTAATCTGTGCTACCATGAGCACAGAAGTGCATAGATCTTTACAGATTATTGTGTTGGTTTTGTTGGATAAATACCCAGAAGTGCAATTGCTAGTCAAAAAGTAGATCCATGTTAAATTTGTTGAGAAACCTCCAGACTGTTTTCCATAGTGGCTGTAACAATGTGCAATCCCACCAACAATGCATGAAGGCTCCCTTTTCTCCACGTCCTCGTTGTTTTCTTTGATTTATTGATGGTAATAATTCTGACATGTGTGAGGTGATATCTCATTATGGTTTTAATTTAGATTTCTCTCATGATCAGTGAAGTTGGGTATTGTTCATCTGTCTGTTGGTGAATGCAGGTGACACTTAGTTTTGAAGATTAATTTTGTATCATGCTACTTTACTGACTTTGTTGATGAGTTCTACAGAGTTTTTTGGTGAGATCTTTAGTGTTCTGTATGTATAGTATCATTTCATCTGCAAATAAGGAGAGTTTTACTTTTTCTTTTCCCATTTGGATAGCTTTTATTTCTCTTTCTTGTTATAGTGCTGTGGCTAAGCCTTCAAACACAATGTGGAATAGGTATGAATATAGTAGACATCCTTGTCTCGTTCCTGATCTTAGGAAAAATGCTTTTAGCCTTTTCTCTTTGAGTATGATGTTAGTTGTAGTTTTGTCACATACTGCCTCTGTTCTGTTGAGGTACGTCCCCTCTATTCCTGCGTTGTGAGAGTTTTATCAGAAATAGATGCTAGATTTCAAGGAATGCTCCTCTGTATTTATTGGAATGATCATGTGATTTTAATTTTGATTTGTTAATATGGTGTATCACATTAATTGATTTGTGGATATTATTCCAACTCACATCCCAAGAATAAATTCCACTTGATCGTGAAATATGATATTTTAAATGTACTTCTGAATTCGATTTGCTAATATTGTCTTGAGGTTGTTAGCGTCACTGTTCATAAGAGATATTGGCCTATAGTTTTCCTTTTTGTAATGTCTTTGTCTGGTTTTGAAATCAAGGTCATGGTGGCCTCATAAAAGGAGTTAGGGAGCCTTCCCTCTTCTTGAATTTTTTAGAATACTTTGAGAATAGGTATTAATTCTTCCTTAAATGTTTTGTAAAATTCCCCTGCGAAGCCCCCCCCTGGAATGTTTTTTTTTTTTTCTTTTCTCTCTCTCTCTCTCTCTCTCTCTCTCTCTCTCTCTCTGTAACATTTTGTTTATCGATTCACTTTTGTCAGTGATAGTCGGTCAGTTCAGAGTTTTCGATTCTTCTTAACTCAGTCTTGGAGATTGTATGTTTCTCAGAATATAACCATTTCTTCCAGCTTCTCCAATATGTTGGCATGTAATTGCTCATAACACTTTCCCTATAATCTTTTGTATTCTGTGGAGTTCATAGCTATTTTTCCTCTTTCTTTTTTGTTATTAATTATTTGGTCCTCTCTTTTTCCTTGATGAGGCAGGTGTAGGAGTTGTCAATTTTGTTTATGCTTTTAAAGAACCAGCTCTTGGTTTCATTAATGTCTTGTATTGTTTTTCTAGACTCTATTTTGTTTATTGCCACTGTGATGTTTATTCTTTCCTTTCTTCTTCTTGCTTTTGACTTTTTTTCTGTTCTCTTTCTTGTTCTTTTAAGTGTAGGGTTAGATTGCTAATTTGAGCTTTTTCGTGTTGCTCAAGGTTGGCCTGTAATCTATGGGTTTCCCTCATAAGACTCTTTTTGCTGTTTCCTATAAAATTTAAGAGGCTGTATTTTTATATTTTTTGTCTCTATGTAGTTTTTGATTTCGTTCTTGATCTCACTGTTAACTCATTGATTGTTTAGTAGCATGTTATTTAGCCTCCTCCATGTGTTTGCATATCTTTTTTTTTCCCTTGTAGTTGATTTCCATTTTCATACCATTACGATTGGAAAAACGAAGTGATATGATTTCAGACTTCTTCACTTTACTGATACTCGGTTTATGGCTTAACAAACCAAGTGGTCTATCCTGGAACGTGTTCCCTGTACATTGAGAAGACTATCTATTTGGCTGCTTTGGGGTGAAATGCACTAAAAAATGTCTTTTGAATCCATCTAGTTAGTATGTCTTTTAGGCTCATTATTTCCTTATTGATTTTTTGTCTGGCAGATCTGTCCATTGTTTTCAATGTAGTGGCAAAGTCTCCTACTGTGAGTGTATTACAGATGATCTCTCGTTTTACATCGCTCAATAACGTATATAGGTGCTCCTGTGTTGGATGCATATATGTTTACTAGGGTTATGTTTTCTCGGTGTATTTGTTTCTCATTGTTTTAATGTTGTACTGGACGGGAATAAGAATTGCTCAACCATCTGTATATATTTTCATTTTACATTTTTATAGTGTATCCTTTTCTGTCTTATTCCATTCCGTCTGTGTGTGTCTTTTGACATGAAGTGAGTCTCCTGTGTTAGCTTATGTGAGGGTCTTGTTTTCATTTCTATTCAGCCACTGTAACTTTTGTTTGAAGTTTACAATCTTTTCTCGTTTGAATCAATAGTTTATCGATATGTAGTTATTGATATTTTATTATTCTTATTTTTTGACTTTTTTTCTTCCTAGAGAACTCCCTCTAACATTTCTTGAAACAC
>NW_024355115.1:0-675 GCF_902729225.1 Pteropus medius
TGAAAAAGTGAAGTTATTACATTATAACCCATTTGTTATGAGTTTATAAAGCACTATAGTTTCGGTGGCATATCCTATGTATTTCAAACATGAAAGGCAAGAGCAGCATAGATGATCAAGGTTCTAAGAAGTTATGGGTTTTGCAATCATTTCTGCAGAACTTTGGGGCTAGAAGAAGCCAAAGATCATCTGACCAGCCCACACAAGTTCAAGGTGGCCCCAATGAGCCAGACCTCACCAGTGCTGTCCATTTCCTGCTGGTCCAACGCCCATGCCATTTCTTAATTATCTTTCCTCTAATAGACTCAGAGTGTTTTTATAACTGAAGGTCTTAAGAATTCCTAAAGGTATCCATTCTATTTGGGGGCACATTTAACTACAAAAAGCCTATTTTTTATACACTGAGCTCAAATGTTTACCTTCCAGAAATTATCATTGTCAACATTGGTCCTAGACTACCCCGTAGGGCCACATTAAAAATGTGTGTGTGTGTGTGGGGGGGCGTGTGTGTGTGTGTATGTGTGTAAATACTCGCTTCTCAGAGACAATCCTTGCAATACCTGTAGGCGGCTATCCAACTATCATCCTTACCTTAAGTGTTTTCTCAATGGGCTAAATGACTCCATTTCTTCATATAACTTAGAATTGAATTTCCTCTCTAGCTCAAGTTAACTT
>NW_024355116.1:0-546 GCF_902729225.1 Pteropus medius
CTTGTCAAGGGTGTACAGAAAATAAAGAGAAGATGGCACAAGACAAAATTCTTGACTTAGAGATTGAGCAGAGGAGGAAGAGCCTGTGAGGTAAGAAGAAAGCACCCCACCCCCACCAAAAAAAATGTGGTGTCATAGAAGCCAGGAGAGGAAAGGGTTTCAGAAGAAGGCAGTGGTCATCTATGTCAATGTTACTGGAATTCAAATTAGACAAGGACAGGGACTTGCCCATTTGATTTGACAAGATAGAGGTGATTATGACCCAAATAAAACTATATCAATACATTCTTACTATATAACATATGAAAAATGCCCTTATACTAGTTGCCTACTACTATTACTATCATAGCAATTTGATTTTTCTTTTTCTTTTTTTTTATTATTAAGTTAGCAATTTGATTTTTCAATGTTTATAAAATCCAATTTAGGATTTTGGCATCTAACGGCAACCCAGAAGCCCTTTTATCTTCCTCCAGTCTGAGCCCCAGGTAGAGCATACATGGAGTCACATTTTCTATCCAACCACAACTGCTTCTTGTGTACCCA
>NW_024355117.1:0-451 GCF_902729225.1 Pteropus medius
GGGCAGGAGAAGGGCTTCTCAGGTGAAAAGATGAGTGTGAGCGGTGGTTACATAGGTGTGTTCATTTTGTGAGAATTCATCAAACTGCATAGCTTGGATCTTTACATTTTTCTGTATGTTATACTTTAATTTTTTAAAATACAAATCGTGTTTTTAAAAGTTCAAAAACCTAAAAGGTAAGTAAAGAAAGAACAGGAAGCAGAAAGGACAGGAAGCAGAAAGGACAGGACAGAAAAAATCTAAAACAGCCAACAAACATATGACAGCAAAATTAAATAAAAGAAAATATAAGTCCCATTTCACCTACTAGAATGGCAAAAATAAAAGATTTTTTTAAATGTCGAGTGCTGGAGAAGGTATGGGGATAGAAATCCTCTCCTTCAATGTCAGTGGGAAAACCTCTTTGAAGGGAAACTTGGAAATGGTTAGCAAAACGTAAGATACACATTCA
>NW_024355118.1:0-433 GCF_902729225.1 Pteropus medius
CCTCAAGAACCTTGTAAGCTAGTAGGGGAAAGAAGATGCACTTCCGAGCATCCCTGGCGTAGGACGGAGAGGGACCGAGAGGGTGGAGGGCACACAGGGCGCTGGCACAGCGCCCGGCTACGGTTACTGCATCACCGGTGGTGGAGTTCAGAGGCGAGACCATTCTTAGCTGAAGAAATCAGATGTTTTTTAGACCAAGTAAAATTTCATCTGAACTTCGAAAGATGGAGTTGAGGAAAAGGTAAAAAGGAAGAAAGCGTGCTCAAAGACGTCACCCGGAAAATACGAAGAACGAATAGGATACTTACGTGAGCTGGATTTCGAGATGTACGTAGTGGCGATTTTAGCGCCTCCCAGACTGTCGGGGGTTCCGATGCGATGACAGTGTGGAGTTCACGTGGGAACTCCATAAATGAGTCACCGAGATGTGGTG
>NW_024355119.1:0-7160 GCF_902729225.1 Pteropus medius
TGTGTGTGTGTGCGTGTGTGTGTGTGTGTGTGTGTACACACTAGCCTTTCTCCTGGTTATTGTGAAGTTTCAAAGAGGTAATAAATGTAGAAGTACCTTGGAAATGAACATAAGATGGTATATGGTCAGATGAAATTACCTTTAAGAAGTCTTTGAAAGCCCTTATAAGTCTTTGATTATGCGATTCTATGTGAAGGATAGTGAATGGCTGAGTCCAACATATTACACAAGGAACATGAGTTCAATTGGATCTTAGATTTTTATGGAGAAAAAAATGGTTTGAGATCAAATAAGCATGGAGGATGCTGGGTTAAAGCTGAACAGATATCTTTACTAAGTAACTTCTTATAACCTTTATAGTATCTAGAACGGCTCCAGGGAAGAAAGAACAGGAGGTATTTTGTAGATAACTAGTAGCCACGCAAATGGCTCTTGTCCATAGACATGCAAATGAATTCTGTCCAGTGGAGAAACAACTGATTTCCCTTTGTGAGAACAAAAATGGATTCGGGTCTATTTCCGGAAAGTATTTGGCAATTGGACCCTCTCCTGTAGACCAAGAAATACATTTTGCAACGGTTTGGCTTAGTCTGAAAAAGATGAGCCTCTGCCAGACTCTTAATTATTATTCCAACAGCCCTCACGATGGGCCCTCTGTGTGCCTCTTTCATAGCTAATTACAAGGTAAGTTCTGAGGTATATGAAGCAAGAAGTTCAAATAGCTGCCAGATTTTGAGTATAGTTTAGGCTCAGCTGTGATTTTGATTGGATTGACCTCTTGGAGAGTAATGATTTTTGTTGAAGTGTGTTCTAGTACCTACTACATGTGGATGTATGATACCCAGAGGGCTTATAAAAATAAAAATTTTCTGCGTTCATGGGAAGTCGCGGAATCTAGATTTTACCAAACTCTTCAAGTCATTCTTAGGGACATGAAATAGGGATAGAATCACTATCTGGTGCTTCGCAAAGGGGGAGACCTATGAAATTACTATGGCTTCTGTTGCATTTCAGAAAGCTTTACAGAATTTGGGGGGATTCTGGTCAAAATTTTCTTTATTTTTAAAATTTAATTTTATTTATATTAGTCTGGTCAAAATTTTCTGTTATCGATGATACTGCCAATACCACATCGTCTGAGAAATCTTCCATTTGTAGCTATATTTCTTTAAAAAGATACAGTATAATTAACCGTCTAAGTCTTCATTGCAGCCATATCCATTTTCATACTGATCACTATATTCACTTTGCAGATATATGGATATAACTTCTTTAGAGGCAAGGTATCATTGGACTGGGATGTCCAAAAGCATCTGCATTACCTCCAGGCAATCTTTTAAGTGGATACAGTAACACATTAAAATACTTGGACAAAGAGAATTTTAATTGAGAATGGATTTCAGAATGTTACTATCTTTTTTTGAGGTAGAGTTGTTAATTAAAGATAATTTACGATTTTGTGGCAGACTAGTGACACTTTAGAAATGGGAAAGGGTGAAATTTAAGTAGGAATGGAGAACAGATAGGGGAGTGGGAATAGATCACAAAGGACCTTTAGAACATGTCAGTCATGACAGGAAATTCTGTATTATTTACATTAATATTGGTCTTTCTGTTTTTAGGGTTGAAGCGTCTAGTATTTTATGTGGACTGTTATAGTAATGCATTGGGATGTTCATATTTTAATGAATAGATTAGTCACCAAGTGGGGTGATATGGTACAAATTATCTGTTGATGTTCATTCATGCTAGGATAACTTTCCCAGGTATTGAATTACTTCTTCAATTCCTAATAAGCAAAAATTTAGTGATCCTTTGAATCTCTGGTTAAGACAGGATATGGTGTTGAGAACATGGTACATTTTTCCACATTAGTAGCTTGGAGAGTAGTCTATGTATAGTTATGCAAACCATACTGAGCCCCGAACCAGACATTCTGAATCCTAGCAAAAAACTGATGTAAATTTCTCCCGAAAAGAAGCATTTTACATTTTGTGGAAAACAGTATTTTGAAAGGGTGGTAGATGGAAGATCTTTATTTACAATTATATACAAATGGAAAGATGCCATTCTCTCAAACACACATTAGCACAGTGGGACCACATTTCAGTGATCCTGAAGTATTTTGTCTCCTATCATCTTATAGTAAAAATGCTGTAATCCCACAAAAAAGACAATCCAAACAACTGCGATGGTTACACTGTGAGCTGTTCTTGCTTGTCACATAATGTGACAAGATTTTATAAAGCTTAATGGGATGTAAACACTGTTATGTCACCCATTTGCAGAAGAGAGACAACTCTATTTATGTTACATCTATTCTGGAACAACGAGATGTAATTGGAATAGAGCAAACACAATTATCTCCTTCTAGCCAGCCAGTGAAATGCTTCTCCCCTACAGAGAAAATGAAGGAAGAAACTACAAAGAGCATAGAAGAGATAAGAAGTAAACTCTTCTTCCTGATTCTGACAGCACACACAGCTCTCTCAACAAATATCTACTGAGTACCTACTATGTGTCAAGCCAGTGAGAGAGACAGATGATATAGGTACAAATACAAATCAGGCAAACATCTTGCTTTTGAGCAGCTCGTTATCTAGTATGAGAGACAGAAAAGGGGAGAAAAATGCAGTAAAGAAATTTATAAAAGACTGGGGAGCAGAGGATAATAACCAGCTCAGCTAAGGCAACTCAAGGAAGGTTCTGTAGAAGAAAGGATATCGGAACTGGTTTTCTAAAATGAGTAACACTTCATTGTGGAAAATGAACAGAATCAAATTTTCTACAATTTACATTCAAACTGTTGCTTTTTTTTTTTACTTAAAATGTGTTTCTTTTCAAGTAGAGTCTCTTAGCACATCTGATTATCTCTGCCTGTTACATAGCTTATGTGTTTTTACATTTACAAAAGTTATTGATATATTTGCTCGTCTGTCATGTTGTATTCTGTCCATTGCAGGCCGCTTTTTTCTTATTTATACATCGTATTCATTTAAAACGTGTTCTTGTATCCAATGGGAGGAACAGAAGTATAATTTTATTTTTTCCAAATGGATGTCAATCTTCTCTACATCACTTATTTATTTTTGACAAAGTGATTAAAGATACTATCTTTATTATATACTAAATTTCAATATAGTCAGGTCTATTTCTGGACTTCTAATTCTATTCCTTTGTGTTTGTCCACTCACATGCTAGTAGCACACAGTTTTAACAATACAGGCTTCATATTGTGTTTTAACATCGGGCGGACCCATGCCCCAACATATCCCTTCGTTTACTATTTTATAGCTATGTGTGAACATTTTTTTTCCAATTCAATATCCATTTCTCTAGCTCCTGAAGGAAGTTTATTAGTATTTTCACTAGGATTGCATTATATTTTTAAAGTAATTTAGGTAGAACTCACATTGTGATGATATTGAAACAGCCTATCCAAGAAATAAGTGATGTGTTTAAATTTGTTTAACCCTACTATTTCTTTCAAGAGTGTTTTATAGCTTTCATTATGTATGGTTTCAAATTTTTAAATTTTATTCTTAGATATTTTATCTTATTGTTGCTACTCTAAATGGAATTTTCATTATATCTTCTATGGTTATAACTTGTAAACATAATGGTTATTAATCTCTACATGTTAATTTTGTAGACACTTATCATGCAAAGCTATTTCATAATTTTTGAGATACCGTGTCATTAATTTTCTAGATATACCATTTTGTCATCTCATAATAAATATATTCTTTTCTCCAATTCTTATGCTTCTAATTGTTTTTCTCTTATCTAACTGTATTGGCTAACACTTCCAGAGTACTGTTAAATCACAGTAAATATGGTGGGCTTCACTGCCTCATGGGAATGTCTGTCTCCAGAGGTTCCCTATTAAAAAAGGTGTGTGTCTGCGTAGGTGTGTATGTGTATGTGTGTGTGTATATATGTGTGTGTGTATATATACATAAGTAATTATAATTTTAAGGAAATTGGAAATACACATCCATTTCTAATCTCTCAAGAAGTTTTAAAGAATGGAGGCTGACTTTTGTCCAAGACATCTGATCATTATTAGCATGAGTATAAACAAGCAGAGCAGTGAATGGAATAAGGACTCCATGTACGGACGCAAACTCAGGTGGTTATCTGGTTATTGACATAAGAGCCGATGGAGTTCAATGTGGAGTGGAAAGCCATTCGGCAGATCATGCTGGAACAACGGGACATCAGAACGGTGAAATGAACCACGGCGCTTAATTCACAGACTTGCCCCAACTATTTTGATGCGGACCATGGACAGAAACCTAAAATCTAGAATCCATACGGCTTTGGAAGGAAACAGAAAAATAACTCTAACCCGAGGGAGGCAAAACTTCCCTTGTGAAGGATTCCAGGACTCCCTGTAAGAGAAAACCGATGAACTGGGTTTCCTCCAAAAAATTCTTCTCATCAAAAGATACTGTTAAAAAATAAGCAGTGTGGCCGTAGACTGCGAGGAACTATTTATCATACGGCCCGTTTTCGTGACGTGGAGTAGTTATGTCCCACAAAGTCAGCGTGAACACTGAATTAGCAGATCCTTAGCTGTTGCTCCTGGGGGAGGGTCACGTTAGTGTCCCGCGAGCCTGCGTTCAAAACGTTTTTGTAAAGCGGCCAACACACAGCACTGTTTCACGTGTGTTTCTGTTTAAAGACGCCGTGTTGAATGTAGTGTTGATGAATTCACACTGACCTCGCAGGCAGCAGCACCGTAGCGCGTGCGTGAACGCAGCTCGTGTAACACGCATTTTCTCCAGAACGCACGTACATCTCAGCTTTCTTCCACTTAAGAACACGAGACTGTGCTTCGCGGTCTTAATGGGCAGGGAAGTGACCAAGAACAGGCACAAAAAGGTGGAAAATGTGGCACTAAATGTGACACTGCAACAAAGATACTTGTTTACAGAACGGGAGCTGACAGGAGGAAGCAGAGCATCCCGGTGTTTGCGCTCAGCAAGGACCACGGATGTCAGGTGACTCCACCTTTCACCTCTGCGCATGTCTGCACATGACCACGGTGGGGCGAGTACTGGTTTTGCAGTTACCCACGAGTTGTCGTGAGTAGGAGAATTCGCAAATATGAAATCCGTGAGGAATCAGGGTCGACCGTATGGATCTCTGAATACGTGATGGGGGCTCAGAGTCTCGGTGAGATCAGGCAAAGGCAAGAGTGACCCGCGACTACAGGAATCGGAGCGCTGTTTGCCTGCTTGTGGGTCTTTGGCAAAGCGACTGTCTGGGACGGTGGAAACGTTTTATATGTTGATTTGGGTGATGATTTGAGTTTACACATTGTTTTCGAAACTCATCCAACTACATTTAATATATGTAAATACCGCAGTGAAAAGATAAAACATTTTCTATCATATTTCTTTCAATGTACACGTGTAAGGCTATTTAAAATAAGTGCCCCGTATTCAGTATGTGGTTGACTTCTTAATCAGTCTAAAATCTTTTTAATTGGAGTATTTATTCTAGTGTCTTTTAATGCGATTCCGGGATAATTAGGTTTAAGCCTGTCCATTTGTGTTTTATTTGTCCCTCCTGACATTTGTCAATTGAATACTCTTGTTTTGCCTGCTTCTGAAATAATAAACTTTTTTCATTATTCCCTTTTTCTCTATTTGTTTTAAATCTTCATGATCTTATATTAATCTTTTATAGTTCCCCTAGTGGTTAAAATATGCAACGGTGACTTATCACAGTATCACGTTAAGCTCATATGTTTACCACATGTGGAAAGAGCCTTAGAAGAATTATCGTCATCCTTTCCTGTTCTGTGTTCCATTTTGACCTATCATTCACTTCGTATATAACATATATATTTTTAGGTATCACTGTGGGTCGAACAGCCCATTTCCTTTATATTTACCCGCCTGCTTCCCTTTCCATTCCTCTTAAAACATAGACAAAGGTGGCCTTGGGCTCCACCCATTCCCAGCCAGTCACTCAAGTCATATTAACTAATCATATTTTCCACACTTATGGCCTAACGAATGTTCTTGTTCTTCCTTATTTTCTGACTGCCCCAAGAGCAGTGAAGAATCCGTGAGCGAATTTGTGTGGACGTTCAGCCCCGGCCCAGCCTCCGGCCTAGAATAGAAAATCGCTGCTCAGATAGTATCTGCTCAGGTAGTACCTGAGCATCCCCGCTGTGCCTTTTGAGCCTCTCGGCTTCCCGTCCCCCCACCCCCGTGCCCCCGAGTTCCATCAGCTGTCTGCCTCTTGTGATGCAATCTGCAAGGAAGGTTGAGAAGCCTGAGGTTGAAGAGAGAGCAGGGACGGAGGGCATGGTCACAGCGGAGCAGTCCCTCCCCACGGTGGAGGACACCCAGGTAGGAGAGGATGAAAGTAACTGGTCCGTGGGGGAAATGGGGGTCCCTCCGCGGGCCTTCGCAGGACTGCTGTGGCAGTGGCGACTGCTGCTCATAGACCCTGCTGTCTCAGCCCCGCTCCCTGGGCGAACGTGGCCGTCCTGCAGAGGCCCCTGTAGGTCTGGGGAGCCCCAGCATCAGCATCTCCCGCCTCCCCTTACGTGGTAACTGGTTGTCCCGTTCTGTAATCTAGGACACGCGTACACTGCAATAAAAATGTATGAACAGGGCCTCTCAATCCATGGACCTCCGAAGATCAGACCTGGAAAATTCAGCACAGGAGGGCAGGAAGGGGCTCACTGGCTTCAGAGCTGTGCTACCTAAGGGGTCACGTCTGTTCCTTCCGGACACCACGAGGTTTGGCACACGAACGCCCCGGGAGAACCATGTCAGTGCCCGTCTATGATTAATTACATGGGCCGTTTTCTCTGAGAGATGCTCGAACAGCCCCCGACCATCTCCCTTGTGTCTCCCATCACAGATTACCCTCTGGATGCGCAGTGGCTGTCTCCTGGAGAGAGGCGGGGAGGTGCAGGGCCTGGAGGTCTGCGGTGCCAGAGCCTGAGGATCCGCATTCTCTCTCAGGCCAGAAGACCATGCGTGAACCTGCAGCAGAGGCAGGGGATGCTCCCTCCGGCGGGATGGAGGAGGCAGGGCCATAAGGAGGGTGAGGTCCTAGTCCTTGCAAGAAGGATGGCTTGTGGCCACCCCAGGCTGCTTGCTCTAGGAGGCCGGGCAGAAATGACCTGGGGG
>NW_024355120.1:0-347 GCF_902729225.1 Pteropus medius
GATTCATGAACCCCTCCAGCTTCAAAGCTGGCAACAGCTCATTGAGTCCTTCTAGTGTTTCTATTCAGACTTCCTCTTCTGCTGCTTTTACCTGACTTCCTTTTCTGCTGCTTTTATCTGACTTCCTCTTCTGCTTTCAAGGGCCCATCCGAATAATTCAAAATGGTGTTTCTATTTTAAGGTCAAATAATTAGTAACCTTAATTACACTTCACAGTTTTCAGGGATTAGAATTTGGGATCTTTGGGAAGCCACCTAATGATTCAGTTTATCAATCACACTTTATAAAACTTTTGGGAGATGATTCATCTTCAAGTCTCAGGAAGAGTTTGTGTAAGGTTGCAATTA
>NW_024355121.1:0-5609 GCF_902729225.1 Pteropus medius
GTTAGGTTTATTATAAGGGATTACCATTAGCGTTATTTATCAGTTGAAAGTTTAGGGTTAGGTTTAGTGTTATGTTACAGTTAGGATTAGCTTTAGTTTTAGGGTTACGATCAGGGTTATGGTTAGTGATAGGGTTAGGGTTAGAGTTAGAGTTAGCTATACAGTTAAAGTTAGGATTATTGTTAGGGATAGGAAGAAGTTCAGGCTTACGATAAGGTTTAGGTTGCAGTTAGAGGTATAGTTATGGTTAAGTTAAAGTTAGGGTCAGGTTAGGTTTAAGTTAGGTGTAGGGTTAGGGGTAGGGTTAGTGTTAGGTTAACGGTTAATGTTAACGTTAGGGTTAGGGTAGGCATAGGTTTAGGGTTGGGTTAAGGTTAAGAGGTTAGAATTAGGATTACTGTTAGGATTAGGGTTGGGTTTAGGTTTAGGTAATGGTTAAGGTTAGGTTTAGCTTTAGTTTAGGTTTTTCTTTAGGGTTATGGTTAGGATAAGAAATTAGAGTTAGGATTAGTGTTAGGGTTAGTGTTAGGGTTAGAGTTTATTTGGAGTTAGTGTTTAAGTTTATGGTTAGTGTTAGTGTTAGTGTCAGTGTTAGTGTTAGGGTAAGGATTAGGATTAGTGTTGGTGTCATACCTAGTGAAAAATTTCGGGTGAGAGTACAGTTAGGGTTAGGGTTAAGGTAAAGGTTAGTTTTAAGGTTAGCGTTAGGGTTAGAGTTTAGATTTAGGATAAGTGTTAGAGTTATGGTTAGGTTTACCGCTATGTTTAGTTTTAAGAATTGGATTAGGTTTAGATTATGGTTAGGTTTAGTGTTAGCTTTAGGTTAAGATAAGGTTAGGGTTAGGCTTAAGTTTATGTTAGGATTAGGTTTAGGGTTAGGTATTGTGTTAAAGTTAGGGTAAGCATTAGGTTAATGTTTAGGGTTAAGGAAGTGGTTAGGGTTGGGATTATTGATAGTGTATATTTTAGAGTTAGATTTAGAATTAAACTTAGTATTGGCCTTAGGTTTAGTGTTAGAATCAGATTTATGGTTAGTGTTTGGGTTAGGTTTAGAATTAGAGTTAGGATAAGCTTAAGTTTTAGGTGTAGGTTTATGGTCAGGGTTAATGTTAGGGTTAGGTTTTGGGTTAGTTTTAGAGTTAAATTTAGGGTTAGTGTTATCTTTATGGTAAGGGATTAGGGTTAGTGATATTAATAGTTTTAAATTTAGGGTTAGGTTTATTGTTAGGTTTGGGTTAGAATTAAGGTTTGGAATAGCTTTATTTAGAGTTAGGATCTGGGTTACGGTTGAGTTTAGGGCTATTGTCAGTCTTTAGAGTTAGGGTTAGTTTTAGATTGAAGGTTAATGTTATAGTAAAGGTTCAGGGTTAAGGTTAGGTTAAGGGATTAGGGTTAGACTTATTGTTAGTGTAAAATTAGGTTTAGAGCTGGTGTAAGGGTTAGGGTTAGAATCATGATTAGGATTAGCTTTCTTTTTAGGGTTAGGTTCCGGTTTAGGGTTAGGGTTAGGGATTAGATTACCATTAGGGTTCACATTAGGTTTAGTTTAGTGGTATTTTTATGGATAGTGTTCAGGTAAGAGGTTAGATTTAGGAGTAGTGCAAGGTTTTTGGTTAGGGTTAGTGTTACGTTTAGGTTTAGGTTAGGATTAGGGTTAGTGTTAGGGTTAGGGTAAGCATTAGGTTAAGGTTTAGGTTTAAGGAATGGGTTAGGGTTAGGATTATTGTTAGAGTATATTTTAGGATTAGATTTAGAATTAAAGTTATGATTAGCTCTAGTTTTGGGGTTAGCATCAGCTTTATGGTTAGTGTTTGGTGTAGAGTTAGTCTCAGGGTTAGGATAAGCTTAAGTTTTAGGTTTAGTATCAGGGGTAATGTTAGTGTTAGGGTTAGGGTTATTTTTAAAGTTAAATGCAGGATTAGTGTTATAATTGTGGTAATGGTTAGGGTTAGTGTTATTGATAGTTTAAAATTTAGGGTTAGAGTTATTGTTAGATTTGGGTTCAAATTAACTTTAAGATTACCTATAGTTTTAGGTTTAGGATCTGGGTTAGGGTTCAGGTTAGGGCTATTGCTAGGCTTTAGAGTTAGGTTTAGGTTTAGATTTAAGGTTAATGTTAGGGTAAGCAGTTATTGTTAGGGTTAGGGTTATTGTTAGGGTTAGTTTTAGAGTTAAAGTTAGCGTTACGCTTAGGTTTAGGTTAAAGGGTTAGGGTTAGGCTTATTGTTATTGTAAAATTAGGTTTAGGGTTAGTGTAAGTGTTAAGGTTAGAATTATGATTAGGATTAGCTTCAGTTTTAGCGTTAGGATCACGGTTACGATTACGTATAAGATTAGGGTTAGGTTTAGAATAAACGGTTAGGATTAGGGTTAGGGTTAGGGTTAGGCCAGTGTTAGGGTTTAGGTTTAGGGTTAAGATTAGTTTAATGTTCAGCTTACCATTAGAGTTCTGGTTAGGTTTCGATTAGGGATATGCTTAGGGATAGAGTTAGCGTTAGGGTTAGAATTAGGTTTATGATTAGCTTTAGTTTTAGGGTGAGTGTCTGGGTTACTGTTTGGGTTAGGGTAAGAGTTTAGATTTAGGATTAGTGTGAGGGTTTGGGTTAATGTTAAAGTAAAGTTAGAGTTAGAGTTATCTTTAGGTTTCATGTTAGGTTTAGTTTAGGGTTAGCTTTATGGTTAGGCTTAGGGTTAGGTTTAGGTTATTGTTAGGATTAGAATTAGGGTTAGTGTAATGGTTAGAGTTATCTTTAGGTTTAGGGTTGGGCTTAGGGTAAGCAATTAGTTTTAGAGTTATTGTTAGTGTAAAATTTAGGGTTAGGTTTAGAAATTGGGTTAGGATAAGCTTTAGTGTTAGGGTTAGGATCAGGGTTAGCATTAGAGTTAGAGTTTGCTTTAAGTTAGGGTTAAAGTTAGGGTTTGATTTAGCTTAGGGTTAGAGTTAAGGTTAAGGATAGTGTTAAGGTTAGACTTAGGTTAGAGTTAGTTTTAGAGTTAAAGTTAGGGTTAGGATAAGCTTTAGGTTAAGGTGTTTGGGCAGGGCATTTCTTAGATTTAAATTTATTTTGAGGGTTATTGTTAAGGTTAAGGTTAGATTGAGTGTTAGGATTAACTTTAGTTTTAAGGTTAGGATCAGTGCTAGGGTTAGTGTTACGATGAGGCTTATGGTTAGGGTTTGTGTTTGTTTTAGGCTAGTGTTAGGGTTAAGTTTAGGATTACATTTAAGTTATGATTTGTGATAGAGTTAGGTTTAGGGTAATTTATGGTGTTAGGGTTACGGTTGGCTTTAGGTTTAGGGTTAGGTGTAGGATATTTGTTTAGGTTTAGTGTTATTGTTAGTGTAAAATTTAGGATTAGGGTTAATCTTAGGGTTAGGGATAGAATTAGGGTTTGGATTAGCTTTAGTTTTAGGGTTAGACTCAGGGTTGAAGTTAGGGTTAGGTTTAGGCTTAGGGTTACGGTTAGGGTTAGGTTTAGGTTAGGGTTCTGGTTAATGTTATAGTTAGTTTCAAGGCAAGAGTTTAGAGTTAGGATTAGTGTTAGGGTTAGGGTTATGATTAGTATTAGGTAGGTGTAGGGTTACCGTTAAGGTTTAATTAAGGTTTATTTTAGGGTTAGGTTATCGTTTTAGATTTAAATTTAGACTTAGGGTCAAATTTAGGGTAAGGGTTTAGGATTCGGGTCATTGTCAGTTTAAAATTTAGTGTTGGAAATATTTTTAGGGTTAGGGTTAGAATTATATTTATGATTAGCTTTATCTTAGGGTTAAGATCAGGGTTAAGATTAGAGTTAATTTGGGGTTAGGGTTATGGTTAGGTTTAGGGTTACTTTAGTTTTAGAGTTAGGATTAGGATTATGGTTAGGGTTTATTTATGGTTAAGGTTTATTGTTAGGAACAGGTAAGGGGTTTGGGTTAGTGTTAAGTTTGGGTTAGTGGTAGGGTTTGGGTTAAATTTAGTCTTAGGGGTAAGTTTAGGGTTTTCTTAGGATTGGTCTTAGGGTTAGATTTATCTTTAGGGTTAGTGTTAAGGTTAGTGATACGGTTAGTTTTACAGTTAAAGTTATATTTAGGATTAGGTTTATGGTTAGGGNGGTTTAGGGTTGGGCTTAGGGTAAGCAATTAGTTTTAGAGTTATTGTTAGTGTAAAATTTAGGGTTAGGTTTAGAAATTGGGTTAGGATAAGCTTTAGTGTTAGGGTTAGGATCAGGGTTAGGGTAAGTGTTAGGGTTAGCTTTAGCATTATGGTTAGCATTAACTTGATTTTTAGGGTTAGGGTCACAGTTCGAGTTAATGTTAGGGTTAGGGGTAGGCATAGGGTTAGGGTTAGGGTTAGGATTAGGTTAGTTTTACAATTGCCGTTAGGGCTCGGGTAAGGTTTAGTTTAGGTGTAGGTTTATGGTTAGTTTTAGGATTAGGGTTAGGTTTTGGTTAGAGTAATGGTCAGGGTTAGAATTAGTGTTAGGGTTAGGATTAGCTTTAGTTTTAGTGTTAGGATTAGGGTTCGGGTTAATGTTAGGGTTAGGAGTAGAGTTATGGTTGCTTTTAGACTTAAATTAGATTTAGGGTTAGGTCTAGAATAAAGGGTTAGGACTAAGTTTATTGTTAGTTTAAAATTTAGGGTTAGGTTTAGGTTTAGGGTTAGGATTACTTTTAGATTTAAATTAGGTTTAAGGTTAGGTTTAGGTTAGGGTTAGGCATAGGGTTAGCTGTAGGTATAGTGTTATGGTTAGGATTAGGTTTAATTAGGTTTAATTAGGATTAGGTTTAATTTTAGGGTTACAATCAGGTTTATGGTTAATGTTAGGTTTAGAGTCAGAATTACAGTTAGGATTAGCTTTACTTTTACAGTTAGGATAAGGGTAGGTTTTAATATTAGGGTTAAGGTTACGATTAAGGTTAGTTTTAGAGATAAATTTAGGGTTAGGGCTAAATTTAGGGTAAGGGGTTAGGGTTAACATTTTTGTTAGTGTAAAATTTAGTTGTAGGGTTAGGTGTAGCTTTAGTTTTAGTGTTAGGATCAGGGTTAGGGATAGGGTAAGACTAAGATTAAGGTTTAGTTTTACGGATACTGTTATGTTTATGGTAAGTGTTTAGGATTAGGGTTACACTTAGGGTTAGATTTAGCTTTAGGTTTTGTGTTAGGGTTAGAGTTAGGGTCAATTTTAGAGTTAAACTTAGGGATAGGATTAGGTTTAGTGTAAGGGGTTATGTTTTGCTTTATTATTAGTGTTAAATGTAGACTTAGGGTTAATGTTAAATTTAGAATTAGAATTAGGGTAGAATTATCCTTAATTTTAGAGTTAGAATCTTGTTTAGAGTTAGGGTTAGCATAAGGTGTTAGGGTTAGGGTAAGAATTTAGATTTAGGATTTGTGTTAGGTTTAGAGTTAATGTTGGTGTTAGAATACGGTTAAGATTACCGTTAGGGTTCTGGTTAAGTTCAGTTCAGTGGTAGCTTTATGGATAGGGTTACGGTTACAGTTAGCATAACAGAGTAAGGTCAGTGTTAGGTTTAGGGTTAGGGTTAGTGATAGGGTAAGCATTAGTTTTTGGGTTAGTATTAGATATTGTTTTAGGGTTAGAATCAGAGTTAGGGTTTATGTTAGAGA
>NW_024355122.1:0-336 GCF_902729225.1 Pteropus medius
GACCTCTGCACTGAAGGATGCGAGGGACTGCGTCTTAGGGAAGGCAACCGGGGGGCTCCGTGTGGCGCCACGCGACGGGGCGGCCGGGGGCGGCCAGACGTGAGCCGGGAGCTGAGCCAGGAGCTGAGCCGGGAGCTGAGCCAGAGCAGGTCTCCCGGGGCTTCGGCCCGCGCTGCGTCCGGCCAGCTACACGGTCCTGAGGCGCGCCCGCTCCGAGCTGGGTCCGCCCCCAGCACGAGCACGAGCAGAGGGTCCCTGTGCCCAATGTGACGTCCCTGGGGACTGAGAACCTGGCCTGCGAGGACAGGGGCAGCGCCGGGCTCGGGCCACCGCACT
>NW_024355123.1:0-374 GCF_902729225.1 Pteropus medius
CCTCCTCTCTTCACCCATCCCTCAACACCCCAATCTAACAATCATCAAAATGATCTCTGTATCTATGAGCTTGTTTCCGTTGTTTATTTGTTTATCCTGTTAGCTAGATTCCACATATGACATTGTCTTTCTCTGTCTAAGTTACTCTACTCAGCACATTACCCTCTGGGCCCACCCATGATGTTGCAGATGGCAAGATTTCATTCTTTTTTTGTGGATGAATAATATGTGTATATCTATATCTATATATCTATGTACACATATACATATATAGACATATATGATATAGATGATATAGATATAGATATAGATATAGATATAGATATAGATATAGATATAGATATAGATATAGATATAGATATAGATATAGATAT
>NW_024355124.1:0-657 GCF_902729225.1 Pteropus medius
GGGCAAGGCCACCATCCCCCCCGTCCATGGAAGGCACGGGGCCCTATCTGCCCTTCTGAAGGACTTCTGCTTGACCAGGCACACGGCTGGAACCGTGAACGCAAATGACACTGGTGACAAATGAAGCCGCCTAACCCGTTCCAGAGATGATGGCTCAGCGGGAAAATCAGGTCACGCCTGAGAAATAAGAGTAAAGACGGGCGATTTCAGACGCGTTGGGGGTGAAGGTTTCCTCCACCAAACAACGTCAGCAAAGTGAATTTTATCATCAGATGGTCTTTTGCCACCATTTCCAGACTTTCGAGGAATTCGGCTTTGTAGCTTCTGACGGCGGACGACACGCTGCGTCTCCTGTGTCCACGCATGCGTTACGTGAGTTCCCACGACCGTTATTTGTCCCCAAATCCCGACCCACAGAAACAGGGAAGGAGTCGCGGGTGCTCTCCGTGCCGGGCCGGGGCCTCGGCCGTGGGTCTGCGGGGTCCCGCGGTCTTTCTCGCGTGAACCGCACCCGTGAGACATCATCCAATGTTCCAGTCTGCGTTTTTAGAGCAGAACCAGAACCGGAAGGAAAGTCCTCGTGGGTCACGTGTCCACAATCCCCCCAGGTGACTTTCGGTTTTCAATCCCAGCCCCACACAGCTGTCTCACCCACAC
>NW_024355125.1:0-17272 GCF_902729225.1 Pteropus medius
AGCCACATACGAACAGGTCAAACGAACAGAGACTCATGGACATTGACAGTAGACTAGTAGTTACCAGAGGATAGGGGGAATAGAAAGGGGGAGGGGAGAGGTAGACGGGGTAAAGGGGGTCAAACATGTGGTGACAGAAAGAAATCTAACTATGGGAGGTGAACACACAGTGTAAATATATATGTGCCTTACTGTCAAAGTGTGAAGCTGAAACTTATGGAATTTTGTTAATCAATGTCACCATAAAAAAATAAATTAATTAATAAAAAATAAAATTAAAATGAAAGGAAGAGATGTATTGATTCTCAAATACGCCTCTTTACTCTATCCCTGAAATATAGATCGACAGAGAGAACAAAGAAAATTCATTAATGGCACTGTGCAAAATGGCCTAAGATAATACACTTTATGATCTCCTCAATTCCCCCAAAAAACACAGAGCCACAAAGAGAAATTTATTTAAAATAAAACATTTATTGTATCTTTGATAATACAGTAGCTGAAGTAGACAAAAATAACAAAACAGCGTAAAGAAACCTTAATACTGAGTTGTACACTTGAAACCTATATAATTTTATTAACCAATGTCATCCCAATAAATTTTTTAAAAATAAGAAGTCCTAATGAGTAATCTGTATTTAACAGAGCATATAGTTTCTTCTCTTGTATCCATTAAGGTTTTGCAAAATTCAATTGAGTATCCAGGCCACAAAGAAAATCTTGACTAATGTTTACAAGTTCATATTCAACAAGCTACGTTCTCTGATCCTATTAAAACCATATTACAAAAAAAAGAAAGAAAAGAAAGTCAAACTACCTTAATCAGTTAGAAACTAAGAAACTTTTCTCAATAGCTAGGATCAAAGTGAGAAATCAATTCTGAAGTTGCATTTTTTCATTCCAGAGTTTATGAGATACAGCTACAGTCAGAGGAAATTGTATAGCCTCAAATCCATTACTACAAAAGAAACTGGAAAACCAAAAATAATTGAGTTAGGAGTTTGGATTTTACTCATATGTGGAATATAAAACAAAAAGCAACAATCAAACAAACAAAACAAATAAAAGAGAAACTCAGGTAGAGACAACAGAATGGTGGTTACCAGAGGGGTGAGGTGGGGGGAGAATGAAGAGGTAAAAGGGGTCAAATATCTGATGATGGAAGGGGACTAGACTTTGGATGTTGAGCACACAATAGAGTATACAGATGTCGTATTATAATGTTGTACACCTGTACAACTGATCAAATTGAAAGGGAAAATTATATATTCATAATAAAAAAGGAAATGTTGCACTAGATAGTTAGTAATATAAACTACTTATAGTGCAATGTGAGGCATAAGTCTAGAGCAACAAACTTAAACATTTAGGCGAAATATATAAGTAGGGAAAACATAATTGTGAAAATTAATGTAAAAGCTCGTAAGGGACCAAGTCTTTCATTTGAGACATACCAGTACCACAGGCAGCATTACCAGACACACCTCCACTGACAACAGGAGAACTGGCAAGGGTTTGCAAAGGCAGATATAGTAGAAGTCCCAGTCCCCTGCTAGCAACTCTATAAGTGTGAAATGGACATGGCCGCACAAGGACTCAATGGACAGGGAAGGCTGGAAAGGATATCCAGAGCAGGGTGTTGGCAGAGGAGGACAGGATATGATGGACAGGGATGAGGGAGAGACATATAGACCAGGACTGGACTGGCAGTGGTCAAGGCTAACAGAAAGGGCTGAGACCTCATGGGATGGTCAAGGATAGAACAAGGTGGGTGGAAGCAGGGCATTATTGCCATGACACCTTGAATGCTCCTCAGTATCCCAAAGTGGAATTATCAGGAAGGACTATCCCACATTCCCCTATCCCCCATCCCAACATTTTCCCAACATCTCTGGACTCAGGAATATTAACAATTATACAGAAGTTGGTGAGTTGGCTATGCACTAATCAAGCACCAACCTGATGGCCTGGGATGAGGGACTATAAGGAACAAGGGTCAGGACTGCTGGATCCCCTTTGTAAAGTCTCATATCCCCTGACAGAAGCCCATGGAGCACTGAGTGGGCATCACTTCACAGCCACCCCTGCATGGGCAATAAAGCCTACTCCTAAATGTGGTTGCACCGTCACCCACCGTCATTGGAGGTTTGGAATTGGGTTTGTGGCCAGAGAGATGGGTTTAGGGGCCATCAGTGGATATTAAAAGCCTTGTTCTTCCAAAGTTTATTAACAAAACTCTGGGCAATGAGAGATGAGAGCAGGGAAGATCCCCTCGCCTCTCCCAGGCTCAAGGAGGAATAGATGAAAACAGGAGAATTTTGAGGACCCCTCTCCCAAAGAGAGGCAGGCAAATATAGGAAACCAAATGGTGAACAGAAAAGCACAGAGACACTCTGAGATGCCCTAAGAAAGAACTGGCTAAAGAAACATGTGTGTGAGGAATTAATGGAGTTTCTCCCTTGCACAGGGTGTCAGATATAGGACCTCAGTCGAACAGGGCTCAGCTGTCTACTCTGGAGCGCAAGTCAGTAGTGAGTGGGTCATGCTGGATTGTCTGATGAAGCATCAGGGCCACCAGACCTGCCCGGTTCATCATAGATGTGCGTACCTTGTGCTCTTGCTCATTCAGCTCTTCCAGCTTCTGCAACTGTGGGAGATGAGCATGAAAAGGGGATTCTGGGGTCCTATCCCACCCCTCAGCCCCACTCAGCATTGTAGCCTACCGCACGCACGCGTTCTAGGTCCACCTCAGCACGCCTCAGCTTCTCCCAGCAGTAGTGGTAGTTGCACAAACGTTTGGGGAGGTGACAGAAATTATCAGTGAGTTCAAAGACATTGTGCACTAGTGGGCAACCACATACCTCATCATCTGGTACCTGTGGGGAAGAATAAAGGATGATGAGGTATGGAGGAAGATAGTAATGGAGGGTGACCAGGCAGGCATGATAAGAGGAATAGGGAAATGGAGGGCAGTCAGGAAGGAAGGAGAGAAATGGGGAGTGACCTAGCAGGAAGGAAGAGAGGAATTCACTGATTAAGTAAAGAGAGGGGGCAAAAAGTTATGATCAAGCATGAAGGAAGAAGTTAAGCAGCAATGGAAGAGTGGAGATGATTGGGCAGGAAGGACAGAAGAATACAGAAATCAAACAAGAAGGAAAGGAAGGGTGGAGGGGAGGTCTGACAAAGAAAAGTAGATGGATGAGGGTTGGTAAGGTGTGGAGGAGGTGAAGAATGAGGCAGAGGGGGTGGGAAGGATGGGGGCTGGTTAAACAAGGAGGAAGAAAAGATTTAGGAGATGACAGGGACAAGATCATTGGGGCAGTGAGGCAGGGAGAATAAGAATGGAGGGAAGTCAGAGAGTGAAGAAGTGAGGATTTGAAGGTGGCCGTACAGAGAGGAAGGGAGGAATGTAGGGCAGTCGGTCAGGGGGTGGGAAAGGAATGGAGAATGGTCAAGCAAGGAAAAGAGAAGAATGGGGAATAATTATGCAGTGAAGAGCAGAGGAATAGAGGGTGAACGGGCATAGAGAGAGAAATGTGGAGTAAAGTCAAGCAAGAAGGGTATGAATAAACAGCAGTCAGGCAGAGGAAAGAAAAGAATAGAAGGTGATTGGGCAGTGAGGAGGAGGGAATGTGGGGTGGTCAGAAAGGGAGGAGGGAATACATAGGGGTTGATCAAGAGGTATGAAGGCAGTCATGCAGAAGGAAGAAAGAAACAGTCAGTCAAGCAGGGAGGAAGAGAGGAATAGGTTGGTCAGGCAAAGAAGGAAAGAATGGAGAATGGTGAGGTACGGAAAGAAGAGTCTTACCTTGGGGTCCGTCGAATGCTCAGGACATAGCACCTGGAGCCGCTTACAGTATCTCTTACTCTGTGGATCATAAATGTCACAGAAGAGCCTCGTAGCCCTGGGAAGAGTTTGAAAGTGAGGTGCTAAGGGTCAGGAGGAGGGAGGTCTCACCCTGAACCCTGCCAACACTCCCCCAACCTCTCCGATACCATGCCCTTAACACACGCACTTTGGCCTGAGCCCACCCACATCCTGCCTCTGATCTTGCCCACCGGCTCTTGACCCTGTCCACATCATGCCTTTGACACTGACTAGCACCCACACTCACCCCTCAATGCAAGTGGGGTACGAGGACCCGAAGGACGATTTGCACTCATACTGGTGGGGGAAAAAAAGATTACAAATGGGAGAAACTGGGTGTACACTGCATGCTTTCTCATGACAAAGCCAAATAACACATTTGTCCCCTGTGGACCTTTTGCTCCTGTCTGCCCAGCCAGTGCCCCCACCACCACCGCCACCATTGGCTGATGTCCCAATCTTCACCCTCATACTGGGTTACAAGAAAAGCACAAATGGGTAGAGCCATGGATGTTATGTTTTATTCCCTTCTACAACAAACACCCAAGCACCAAACCTGCCCCCTCACCATGAACTGTACCCAGCCAAAAGCATCCTTGCCCCATCTGCCCCTTGCCAATGATCCAACCTTGGTGAAGCAGCGCTCCATGTGACGCAGGGCAGCATGTATACTGGTGGGTTGCCCACAGGAGACACAGAAGATCTGTAGACAGCCGCTGCCCCTATCACCTTTGGTGCTCTGCACAGGACAGTGGAGGAGTCAGTGAAGCAGTGCAGAGTAGGATGGGCAGATACCTTTCTGCTACACCCCACCTATTCCCACTCACCTCCTCATCATTGCACACCGCCTGCTGCTTGCCACGCAGAATGATGGCCTCAAGTTCGTGGAAATGACGTTCCATGTCCTTCAGGTGGGTTTGGGTGTCCTGCTGCTCACGGTGGATGCGCTCGAGCATTTTCTTGCCATGCTCCTCAGCAATGCAGGGGCTCTTCTTCCACTGCTCAATGCGCTGGGGCAGGATCTTATAGATGCGACTGGAAGGGGAATGGGTAGGTGGAAGTAATAAAAGAAATGGATAAGTGACCAAATGGTGAATATACAGAATAAATGGTAGATTAGTGAATGCTGGTGAATGGGTGATTGAATGGTGGATGGGTAGGTAGATGGCTGGGTGGGTAAATGACTATAAGGGTGGATAAGTGGGCTGGTAGATGGAATGTGAATGGATGGTTCAGTGGGTAGGTGGCTGTAAGAGTGAGTGGGTGGATGAATGGTGGATGAATGGGTAGAGAGTGGATGGATTTACAGATGGCATGGATCATGCCCTACTCCAACTCTTGTTGCTTAACCCCCAGGTCCACTCACTTAGCTGCCAGCTTCATGCCACAGTCATCTGAACAGTATTTGGAGCCTGGCCGGGTAGGATAGACACAGCCAGGTCCCAGGCACTGCTGCAGTGATGCTGGGTCTTTGGCATCCATCTGCTCTGGATGTTTCCACTCTTCCATGAACTTCTGCTTCTGCCTCTGCTTCTTCTTCTGTGGGACAAGAGTAGTCAGGGTAGTGGTAGGGGAGTCAATATCAGTCCCCTAACCCTGCATCCCTGCTCTGCATTCTGCTCCTGACCTCTATTTCCATGCCCCCCATTCCACCATTTCTGTCACTTTCCACTCCACATTTTTCTTCAAATTCTCCATTTTCTTCACATTTCCTGTCTGCTTCTGCAGTGCAAGATCCAGGAACAGGAACTCCTCAGTGTCACTCATTCAGGGCTGCAGGCCACGAAATTGCTGACAGGTCTTCCCAACTTGTTTCTTAATTGGTCTTTGGATGCTCCCTACCTCTTCTCTCCTCATTGCTGGCCATCCTTCTGTCTTCAATGTCTCCATCCTTCTACCCAGGGGCCCTGCCATACACTCATCAAACTTTGATTGCCAAAAGTCCCCTATGCAAAAGTCCCAGTATAGGTTTCACTCCTGAGGCAAGTCCTTTTTAGACAACAGCTGGGGTGTGGCTGTTGTCTGAGGTGCTTCCTTTACTTCCAATGGCACTGTCGCCATCTGTACTTCTGGGATAGTGTGGACTTCTGCAGTTGAGGCAACTGTGGTTGAGTGGGCAGTTGCCAGTGGGACCATGGCAAGGTCTCTGAAGATATTATAGGCAAGTGCTGAGGGGCAGACCCTCACACCAGCTCCACTTCCCCATCCACCCTGTGTCCTGGACTCACCAGAGACCAGAGATTACAAATAGGGTTCCTGTGTTGGTGGGAAGAGAGCTCTGGGTCAGTACTAAGTGGATGGGGACAGGCTTACCCTTGTCTAACACTCCTGGCTTCACCTTCTAGCCAATGTGTTGGGGGCCCACTGTACCTGCCTGGATACACTAGGTCTTGCCTGCCTGGGAATGACTGGCACTATCTGGTCCTGCTTTCCCGCCTTATCCAGATACATCTGGCTGGTCCACCTGGCCCCATTTTGCCCACCTAAATGCATATGGCCCTGCCTATCTGCCCAGAAAAGCTAGACTCCACCCCCTTACACTTGCTTGGCTGAGCCTGCCCTGCCCCACCCTCCAGAACACACCTACTACCTGCTTGTCCTGCACCATGGTCCCAGTCAAGCCACCTCTGCCCAGCCCACCCAAACATACATGGCCCTGCCGCTCAGACATGCTCTGCCTACTTGCGTTCCTAGTCTCTCCAGGCCCTGTCTGCTTGACCGTGCCTCTAGAACACATTCTGTCTTGCTTTACGTTCCCAGCCCTGTGGCACCGATACACTGCACCAGGGCATACCCAGCCCTGTCCCGTGCCAGGCCCTGCCCCCTTCCCAGAAGCGCAGCCTCATATGCCCCTCCCCCATTCCGCATGTAGCCAGTTCTGCCTTACCCTCTGCGTATTATGCTGTGCCAAGCCCTGTCCCTCCTCCCCGCTTGCATATGCCAGGCTGTGCTGTGTTTGCCATGACTCACTCACCTAGAACAACTTTACAATATTCTGAAACGTACTCCTACCAGTACCCAGTAACGCCAAGTAAAATATATAAATATACACATTTTTAAAAAATATGTGTATGCATACACACCGAAAGAATATACCCATTTTCAATAAGACAGTTACCAACTGAGGAGCTCATACTATTTTCAAGCTAGAAATGTAATATTAATAAAACCGTAGTCTTAGCCTTAAAGGAGTCTAAACGTATTCCAATGAATAAGTATCACACATGGCGCAGATAAGTTGCATTAGAAATTAATAAAATGCTTAACTTTTTAAAATTGAAAAGGCACGTCTAAATAACTCTTAATAAAAAGAAAACTAACAGAAATTTGCAAACAGTTAGAACATAACAAGAACGGAAATAATGCATACCCAACTGTGGCCTTATGGAACTCCAAGATGAGAATATGAGACAAGAAAGACGGAAATTACTGACTTGAGCATTCGACTCAAATTAGAACAAGTCTCTATTCTGACTCCAAAGACCCCCATTATCAGCACCGAAATCTCCTCACCCACCCCTCTGATCACAAAACCCATAGTCCCTGACAAAGTCATTTAAAAAAAATTACCTTTGCTCTCAACATCGAGCCACTATCCTGTGGAGAGCCTGGTATCAAGTGCTGTGAAAAGGCTAGCCGAACTACTTCTGCTCTTCTATCAATTCTAGTTCCACCCTGTCTTAAATGTTGCGTTTGCGCTTGCTCAAGACCTCCTGCAGAGCTGTGAACTCTCCCTAAGTTCAAGGAAAATGTTACAGAGAAACCATATAAGCTCATGCCAGTTTGCAGAGCACTACCACAGGCTTATATGGGTACACGTGTCTCTTTTGCAGCTAGCACTTCACTGTTCTATGTATTACAGTGATCGATCATCGCATTATTGAATATGATAGGAAATTGATCCTCTTATCATTTCAAATTATTTTGAATAATTTCATATTATTACTATTTTACTATCTGCTATTATTTTAGCGATGAGGTAGGCGATGAGAAAAACAACATAAATCCATTTTAAAAGTCAAGAACGTAGAAAAATTTTATAGCAAGGGCAGAAAATATAGCACAATGTAAGACTGTAGGATAAGTTCATATTTTATTACATAATCAGTAATAAAAATTGTTAATGGGGTAAATCCTCCAGTTAAAGTTAAAGATGGTCATTCTGGATGAAAATTAAGAAGTCTAGCCATATGCTGTTTATGCCAAACCTAGCAAATAATAATTATACAGAAATATTTGGAATAAAGGAATGGAAGAAAATTTTCTAGGTACATGCTAATCAAAATATAGCAAGGTCAGTTATATTAATATCAGACTAAAAGGACTAAACCAAAAAGCATTAATTGGGATTGAAAGGGTCATTTCATAATGATGTGATTCATCATGAATATATAACTATTTCAATCTTACATTCAATTAGATGGTGTAAAATCTAAAGAAAATATATTAGAACAAAAGCTAAAATAGGAAAAATATTTTCATTGTGGAAGATTAAAATCACTCTGCTCTTTTAAATATCACTCGCCCTTCAAGACTCAGCTTTGCAATTGTCTGGGCAGCTTGCTCTGCTTACTTTCTATCTGGATAACCAGCCTCTCTTCTGAATGAACTTATGGACATAATTATAATAGCAAGGATATTCCTTTTATTTTAATCTTGAAATTAAGAAGGAAATGGGGACATTGTCTGAAACCCTCACACATGCTTTGTATCTATCCTACTCACTAGAAATAAAGACAGGGACAATGATGGTTTTGGTCACTGATGGTTTCCCAATGCCAGTTTACTCCCTGGCACACAGGGGTGTCCAGTAGCCATTGGTGATCAAAAGAATACATCAGGGCCCCTGCCCCTCTGGTGTTGTTGCAAAATGGCAAATTATGGTACTATATCTGGCTCCATATTAGTTCTTGAAGATAAATGCAAATATATGTTATAATTTACATTAGTTACATTTAACTAATCATTGACAAGAAAAGCAAAGTAAAAAAATGTTAAGACCTTCCTGTTAGGAAGCTGCTTTCCCTGATTCAAACCTGGCACCTAATGACAGTCTCCCTAGCTAAATCCTCACAGCTTATATCAAACCCAGTTTAGGGATTGAGGCAGGAGGTGAAAAATCCAAGCTCAACTCAGAAGCAGTCTGTGAATTCTAAAAAAACAGCATTATCTCTCTATGGCCATGAAAGTTTATAAGTACTACTTGTGGTGCCCAAGATAATGTTTTAACTTCCCTTTGAATTATTTTTCATCACTGTGGCCCACCCAAATGAGTCTTGGACAGCTTTTTGCTTTTTTTAACTCAAACTTCAGACCTACTTCTCCAATGTCTCATATCTCTTTACTGCGTTTTTCTTTTATTCCCAATTCCACAACCTTAGTTTAAGTTTCTCATATTTTACATTATAATGAACTCCTGCCACTGAAATGTGGCTGGCCAATCAATTTTGCTCTAGGGTTGTTTTCTCAAAGGGCCACAGATGAAGAAATATGTCCACCATCCTCCTTGGGAATTTTCCTTGGAAACCCAGGGTGTTCAGAATCAGTCCTCTACAATATGATGTATTCTTCAAAGTTCTCCATGAAAAGGGCCCCAGTTTCCTGTGACAGACAAGTACTCTTCCCAGGCCCTCCAGGTGTTGAACACTTAGGGCATCCTGGATATTAACTCACTTGTCAATCCAGCATGGGCTTCTACATTATGAGCTTTTGCTCAGGCCTGTCCTTCTCTCTTGCTAATTCTGGCTTACCCTTCAAAACTCAGCTTAGTATCTCCAATTGGGAAGTTACCTCAACTTCTTTCCAACTGGGTGACCTGCTTATCTTTTTCTTTATGTTGATGAAGATTTTTTTTATTAACTTAATTTGTGTGACATTGGATAATTAAATTATAGAGGTTTCAAAGTGTACAATTCAATAATACATCATCTGTATATTGCATTGTATGGTCACCATCCAAAGTCAAATTGTCCGCCACCAAATATTTGATACTCTCTACCCACGACTACTTCCCCCAATCCCCTGCTTCCCTCTGGTAACCACGATGCAATTCTCTGTCAGTGAGTTTTTGTTTGTTTCTTTGTCTTGTTTATTGCTTTCAGGTTTATATACCACATATGAGTAAAATCATACGGTTCTCAATCCTTTTTGTCTGACTTATTTCGCTTAGCATGATTATCTCGAGGTCTATCCATGTTGTCGCAAATAGCTGTATTTCATCTCTTCTTTTGGCTGAGTAATAGTCCATTGTATATATGTACCACAGATTCTTTATCCAGTCATCTATCACAGGACACTTTGGTTGCTTCCATGTCCTAGCCACCATGAATAATGCTGCTATGAACATCGGTGTGCAAATAACTTTTCGGATATGAGTTTTCAGGTCTTTGGGGTAAATACCCAGCAGACAGATTGCTGAATCATATGGTAGATTAATTCTTAGTTTTTTGAGGAATCTCCATACTGTTTTCCATAGTGGCTGTATCAATTTGCAGTCCCACAAGCAGTGTATGAGGGTTCCTTTTTCTCTGTATCCTCTCCAACACCTGTTATTTCTTGTCCTGTTAATAACAGCTATTCTAACAGGTGTGAGATGATATCTCATTGTGGTTTTGATTTGCATTTCCCTAATAGTTACTGATGATGTGCATCTTTTCACATGTTTGTTGGTTATTTGTATATCTTCTTGGGAGAAGTGTCTGTTCAGGCCCTCTGCTCATTTTTTAATTCAATCGTTGGTTTATTAGTTGTTGTGGAGTTGTATGAGTTCTTTGTATATTTTGGATGTTAGGCCTTTATTGGAGGCATTGCTTGCAAATATATTTTCCCATTCAGATGGTTGTCTCTTTACATTGTTACGATTTCTTTTGCTGAGCAGAAGCTTTTTAGTTTGATGTAGTCCTATTCATTTATTTTTGCTTTTACTTCCCATGCCTTTGAGGTCAAATTCATAAAACTCTTTAAGTCCAAGGTCTATGAGTTTAGTACCTATGTTTTCTTCTATACAATTTACTGTTTCAGTTCTTATATTTAAGTCTTTGATCCACCTCAAATTAATTTTGGTGTATGGTGACAGATAGCAGCCTAGTTTCATTCTCTTGTGGTGGCTTCCCAATTGCCCAGAACCATTTATTGAAGATGTTTTCTTTTCTCTGTTGTATATTTTTGGCTCCAATGTCAAAGATTATTTGTTTATATATATGTGGTTTTATTTCTGAGCTCTTAATTCTGTTCAGTTGGTCTGTGTGTCTGTTTTCTGCCAATACCATGCTGGTTTGATTATTGTCACTTCGTAGTAAAATTTGAAGTCAAGCAGTGTGATAACTTCTGGCTTTGTTCTTTTTTCTCAGGATTCCTTTGGCTATTTAGAGTCTTTTGTGATTGCATACAAATCTGATTTTTTATTCTATCTCTTTAAAAAATATTGTTGGGATTTTGATGGAGATTGCATTAAATTTGTATATTGTTTGGGGTAATATGGCACTTAAAATATGTTGATTCTTCCAATCCATGAACACGGAATATCTTTCCATTTCTTTGTGCCTTCTTCAATTTCTATCAATAATGTCTTGTAGTTTTCAGTGTATAGGTCCTTCACATGGTTCATTAGGTTTATTCCTAGGAATTTTATTCTTTTTGTTGCAATTACAAAAGGAATTGCTCTTTTATTACTTTTTCTGAAACTACATTTTGAGTATATAGGAACACAGTGGATCTTTGTACATAGATTTCATATTCTGCAGCTTTCCTGTATTTGCTTATTGTTTCTAATACTTTTCTGTGGTGTTTTGTAGGATTTTCTATTAAAAGAACCATGTCATCTGCAAAAAGTGACAATTTTACTTCTTCATTCTCAATTTGGATGCCTTTTATTTCTTTCTCTTGCCTGATTGCTCTAGCTAAGACTTCAATATTATATTGAATAAGAGTGGTGAGAGTGGGCATCCCTGTCTTCTTCCTGATCTTAGAGGGAAAACTTTCAGTTTTTCACCATTAAGTATGATATTAGCTGAGGATTTGCCTTTATTATGTTGAGGTGCTTTCTCTCTATACCCATTTTTTAAGTGTTTAAGTCATAAATGTATGCTATATCTTGTCAGATGCTTTCTCTGCATCTATTGATATGATCCTATCATTTTTATCCTTTATTTTGTTTATGACGTATATCATGTTGATCGATTTGTGTATGTCGAACCATCTTTGTGCCCCTGGAGTGAACCCCACTTGATCATGATGGTTAATCTTTTTAATGTATTGTATTCGATTTGGTAGTATTTTGTTTAGAACTTTTACATCTGTAGTCATCAGTGATATTGGTCTGTAGTTTTCTTTTTTGTGTGTTATCCTTACCAGGTTTTGTTAACAGGGTCGTGTTGGCCTCATAAAATTAGTTAATAAGTATTGCCTCTTTTTCAATTTTTTGGAGGAGTTTGAGAATGACAAGTATTAAATCATCTTTGAATGCTTGGTAGAATTCACTAGTGAAGCCATCTGGTCCTAGAATTTTACTTTTGGGGAGC
The DNA here is from genome assembly GCF_902729225.1 of Pteropus medius. Lineage (NCBI taxonomy): Eukaryota > Metazoa > Chordata > Mammalia > Chiroptera > Pteropodidae > Pteropus > Pteropus medius. Next base: position 12,388 of record NW_024355125.1, read on the forward strand.
TTTTTGATGATTGTTTCAATTTCCTTACTGTTTATCAGTCTATTTAGATTTTCTAGTTCTTTGTGATTCAGTCTAGGAAAGTTATATATTAGTAGGAACTTGTCCATGTCTTCTAGGTTATTGAATTTGGTGGCATATAGTCTTTCATAGTATTCTTATATGATCCCTTGTATTTCTGTGGTATCTGTCAAAACTTCTCTTTCATTCTGATTTTGTTTGTGTGTGTCCTTTCTCTTTTTTCCTTAGTGAGTCTAGTCAGTGGTTTGTCAGTTTTATTGATCTTTGCAAAGTACCAAGCTCTTTGTCGCATTAATTTTTTCTATTGACTTTTTGTTCTCTATTTCATTTAATTCTGCTCTAATTTTTTATTATTTCCTTCCTCCTGCTGACTTTGGGCTTCATTTGTTCTTCCTTTTTTCATTCGTTAAGATGGTAATGTTAGGTTGTTTATTTGGGATCTTTCTTGTTTCTTGGGATAGGCCTGTAATGATATTAACTTCCCTCTTATTACCACTTTTGCTGTATCCAAAAATTTTCATATGTTGTATTGTCATTCTCATTTGTGTCTATGTATCTTTTGGCCTCTCCTTTTATTTCTTCTTTGACCCAGTCTTTCTTTAGTAGCATGCTGTTTAATCTCTACATATTTGTGGGTTTTCCCGCTTTCTTTTTGCAGTTGATATCTGATTTCAAAGCATTGTGGTTGAAGAATATGCTTGGTATGATTTCAATCTTTTTAAATTTGTTGAGGCTAGTTTTGTGACCCAACATGGGGTCTATCCTTGAGAATGTTCCATGTGCACTAGAGGAGAATTTATAATCTGCTGTTCTAGGATGAAAGTCTCTGTAAATGTCGACTATGTCCATTTGGTCTAATGTATCACTTAAGGCTGATATTTCCTTATTGATTTTCTATTTGGATGATCTGTTCATAGCTGTCAATGAGATATTTAGGCCCCCTACTATAATTGTGTTTTTTCAGTTTCTCCCTTTAGTGTTGTTATTAGTTACTTTATATATTTTGGTGCTCCCCGATTGGGAGCATAGATACTAATAAATGTTGTTCTTGATATATTGTCTACTTTATCATTGTGAAATGTCCATCTTTGTCTCTTGTTACCCTTTTAATCTTGAAGTCTATTTCATCAGTTATTAATACGACTGCATCTGCATTTCTTTGGATGCCATTTGCTAAGAGTATCATTTTCCACCCTTTTACTTTGAGTTTACATATATAATTTCAGCTGAGATGTGTCTCTTGAAGGCAGCATATGATTGGGTTCTGTTTTTTGATCCAGTCTACTATTCTGTGCCTTTCTATTGATGAGTTCCATCCTTTTACATTTAGGGTGATTATTGATATATTAAGATTTCCTATAGCCATTTAATCTTTTGTTTTCTGGTAGCCTGATGTCTCCATTCTTTCTTTGCCCTTGTGTTTCTGTATGTTATTTTAGTTTAGTGGTATTCTATGATTTTTTTCCTTTTTTTTATTATTATTTTTTTAATGTTATGTGTATCAATTCTGGATTTTTGTGTGTCTGGTTAACATTAAGTTTATGTAAAAGAAAGTTTCACATACACAGTAGTCCTTTTTTTATTGCATGCATCCTATATCCATTTCACTTTGTAAATTGAGACATTTATCCTCCTCCCCTTCTATGGGTTTTTTTTGGTCAATAATTATTCCTATTTATGCTGTGAGTTCATTTCTGAGTTGCAGTCGCCTTTGTCTTTCTCTTCTTTTTTTACTATTTTTAATTTATTTTATTATTTATTTACATATTTATTTACTTTTTGGTGACTAATTAATAAAATACAGGGTTTCAGGTGTATAATTTAACAGTAAGGCATATATATATTACATAGTGTGTTCCCTTCTCATAGTTACATTTCTTTCTGTCACCACATATTTGACCCCTTTTACCCCATCTACGTCCCTTCTCTCCTCTCCGCCCCCCACCTTCTGGTAACCACTAATCTGTTATCCATGTCCACGAATCTCTGTTTGTCCTGTTCATTTGTTGATTTTAGGTTGATATCCCATATATAAGTGATATCATGTGATTTTCAACTTTTTCTGTCTGAGTTATTTCGTTTACCATGATAATCTCAAGGTCCATCCATGTTGTCACAAATGGCAATATTTCATCTCTTCTTATGGCTGAGTAATATTTCATTGTATATATGTATCACGGCTTCTTTAGCCAATCATCTATTGTAGGACACTTCAGTGCTACCATGTCCTGGCCATTATTAATAATGCTGCTATGAACATCGGTGTGCAAATATCTTTTCAGATATGAGTTTTCAAGTCTTTGGGGTAAATACCTAGTAGAGGGATTGCTGAATCATATGGTAGATCAATTCTTAGTGTTTTGAGGAAGTTCCATAGTGTTTTCCACAGTGGTTGTATGAATTTGCAGTCCCACCAGCAGTGTATGAGGGTTCCTTTTACTCCACATTCTCTCCAACACTTGTTATTACTTGTCCTGTTAACTATAGCTATTCTAATAGTGTGAGATTATATCTCAATGTGGTTTTGATTTGCATTTCCCTAATAGCTAGCGATGATGTGCACATTTTCATATGTTTGTTGGCCATTTGTATTTCTTGGTATAAGTGTCTGTTCAAGTCCTCTGCCCATTTTTTTTATTGGATTGCTGGTTTATTTGCTGTTGTGGAGTTGTATGAGTTCATTGTATATTTTAGATATTAGGTCCTTATCGGAGGCTTTCCTTGCAAATATATTTTTTCATTCGGATGGCTGTCTCTTTACCTTGTTGACAATTTCTTTTGCTGAGCAGAAGATTTTTAGTTTGATGCAGTCTCATTCATTTATTTTTGCCTTTACTTCCCTTGCCTTTGAGGTCAAATTCATAAAATCTTCTTTAAGTCCAAGGTCCATGAATTTAGTTCCCATGTTTTCTTCTATGCACTTTATTGCTTTAGGTCTTATATTCAGGTCCTTAATCCATTTTGAGTTAATTTTGGTGTGTGGAAATAGACAACAGTCAAGTTTCATTGTTTTGCAGGTGGCTTTCCAGTTTTCCCAGCACCATTTATTGAAGAGGCTTTCCGTTCTCCACTGTATGTCTTTGTCTTTTTTGTCTAAAATTATTTGCCCATATAAATATGGGTTTACTTCTGGACTCTCAATTCTGTTCCACTGGTCCATGTGTCTGTTTTCCTGCCAATACCATGTTGTTTTGATTATTGGTGCTTTGTAGTATAACTGAGTCGAGCAGAGTGATGCCTCCAGCCTCGTTCATTTTTCTCAGGATGACTTTGGTGATTCAGGGTCTTTTGTGCTTCCATACAAATCTGATGATTTTTTTGTTCTATTTTTTTTTAAAAAATGCCGATGGGATTTTGATGGGGATTCCATTAAATCTATATAATACTTTAGGTAATAAGGTTATTTTAAGTATGTTGTTTCTTCCAATCCAAGAACATGGAATATCTTTCCATTTCTTTGTATCCTCTTCAATTTCTTTTAATAGGGTCTTATAGTTTTCATTATATAACTCCTTCATATGTTTCGTTAGATTTACTCCTAGGTATTTTATTCTTTTTGCTGCAATTGCAAAAGAAATTATTTTTTTCCATTTCTTTTTCTGACACTTCATTATTAGAGTATAGGAACACTATGAATTTTTGAACATTGATTTTGTATCTAGAAACTTTACTGTATTTGCTTATTGTTTCTAGTAGTGTTCTTGTGGAGTCTTTAGAGTTTTCTATATAGAGAATCATGTCATCTGCAAATAGTGACAGTTTGACTTCTTAATTCCCCATTTGGATGCCTTTTATATCTTTCACCTGATTGCACTCACTAGGACCTCCAATGTTATACTGAATAACAGTGGCGATAGTGGACAGCCTTTTTTCCAGATCTTAGAGGAAAACTCATCTTTTAGTTTTTCACCATTAAGTGTATTGTTAGCTGAGTGTTTGTTTTATATGGCCTTTAGTATGTTAAAGTATGTTCTTTCTATACCAATTTTGTTAAGTGTTTTGATCATGAATAGAGGCTTTATCTTGTCGAAGACTTTTTCTGCATCTATTGATATCATCATATGATTCTTATATTTTAATTTACTTTGTGGTATATCACATTAATCTATTTGCGTATGTCGAATCATCTCTGTGACCCTGGAATGAAGCCCACTTGTTTGTGTTGTATAATTCTTTTAATATGTTGCTGTATTTGGTTCTCTAGTATCTTATTTAGGATTTTTGCACCTGTGTTTATGAGAGATATTAGTCTGTAGTTTGCTTTTTTGTGTTATCTTTACCAGGTTTTGGTATCCAGGTAACAATGGCCTCATAAAATGAGTTAGGAAGTACTGCTTCCTCTTTGATTCTTTGTAAGAGTTTGAACAGTAGGTGTTAAATCTTCTTTGAATGTTCAGTAGAATTCACTCGTGAAGCCATCTGGTTCTGGACTTTGACTTTTTGGTAGCTTTCTGATGATTTTTTTTTTCAATTTCCATACTGCTGGTTGGTCTATTTAGATTTTTCTTTTCTTTTTTATTTATTCTAGGGAAGTTGTATCTTTCTAAGTACTTCTAGGTTATTAAATTTGGTGTTATACATTTTTTCAAAGTATTCTTGAATGATCCTTTGTATTCCTGTGGTGTCTGATGTCATTTCTCCTCTTTTGTCCTTGATTTTGTTTATTTGTGTCTTTTCCGTTTTTTCTTTAGTGAGTCTAGCCAGGGGTTTGTTAATTGTATTAACTGTCTAAAGAACCAGCTCTTTGTTGTATTTATTTTTCTATTGTTTTGTTGTTGTTGTTTTCAAATTCATTTAATTCTGCTCTAATTTGGATTATTTCTTTCCTTCTTTTGACTTTAGGCTTCATTTGTTCTTCCTTTTTTAG
>NW_024355126.1:0-554 GCF_902729225.1 Pteropus medius
CTATTCCTCTCTGAAGCCTTTCCTCACTTTGTCAGGAAAAATGTTTTTGGACTCCCTTTATACTTTTTAAAATTTTTTTATTTTTTAACTTTTGAGTCAAGGTCAATGTCTCATCTGTTTCTGAATCACAGCCCCTAACTTGGTTACTGGTACACAGTGGCGTTTAATATGGGATAGCTGAATTGACTTAACAAGGCCTTTGGGAACTGCACAAGATTTTGACATGAGTTGAGTAAAGCTTTTAGTTAATTCAAATCTACTCTCTTATATAGTAGGCACACAGGAAAAGCTCGTTGAATAAATAAGCCCATGTGAAAAAAAGTTTCTTTTTACTGAGTGAGGATTACCCCATCTCTGCCAGGAAATCCTTGTTTTGACAACAGTCAGACATGGTAATATAGAGATGCAGAGTGCAGACAAGTGGAGAGATATAAGAAATATTCACCTTTGCTAAAGGTCCACTATATGGCAGGCAATATGTTAGGTAGACCATTGAATCATTACCCTAGTTGACATTCAGGATAATCCTGAGGTTGCCCTCATTTTATAAATGA
>NW_024355127.1:0-1903 GCF_902729225.1 Pteropus medius
GGCTCCGGCTGGGAAGCCGAAGTCACCGCGGGGAGCCCGCGGGTCCCGCTGGGCCGGGAAGGACCGGGTCCCGCTGGGCCGGAAGGGACCGGGTCCCGCTGGGCCGGGAAGAGACCCGGAAGGACCGGGGTCCCGCTGGGCCGGGAAGGGATCTGGGTCCTGCTGGGCCGGAAGGGACCGGGTCCCACTGGGCCGGGAAGGACCGGGGTCCCGCTGGGCCGGGAAGGACCGGGGTCCCGCTGGGCCGGGAGGACCCGGAATCCCGCGCTGGGCCGGGAAGGACTCCGGAATGCTCGCGCTGGAGCCGGAAGGATCGGGGTTCTGCTGGGCCGGGAAGGGACCGGGTCCCCAATGGGCCGGAAAGAATCGGAAGGACCGGGATCCCGCTGGGTCGTGAAAGGACCGGGTCCCGCTGGGCCGGGAAGGGATCTGGGTCCTGCTGGGCCGGAAGGGACCGGGTCCCACTGGGCCGGGAAGGACCGGGGTCCCGCTGGGCCGGGAAGGACCGGGGTCCCGCTGGGCCGGGAGCCCCGCGCCGAGGCACAGACGCGGGTGGAATGCTGCGAGCGGCACCAGCCCCTCTCTGTACCCCAGAGAGGGCACATTTCAGAACTGTAGTCGGAACCCTGGGAAAAATCCGTTTCAGTAAGTCACCCGCAAACTACAGGAGTCTGAAACCCGAGCGCCTCCGGGAAGCCGAGGCTCAGCCAAGAATGTGGGAGGAGCCGGCCCGGGCCCCTCCGCCTTCCAGAGCCTTCTCGCCCACCGAACTTTCCCGCACTCGCTGCGCCCCCTGTTTCGGCCTCTGAGCTCCTGCTGTCCCCACTTGGCGTTGTCCTTCCGCCTTTTCCATCAAGCCACCTCCAGAACCCACCTTGCCTCTCCTTGGCGAAGGGAGTCAGGAACCAACGCCCGCGGCCCGAACGGGGCTTCTGCTCCTCCCCCAAGCCACCAATGGATTTTGCATTTTTAAGAGGTTGAAAGAAAATCAGAGGAGGAATAATACTTTGTGAAAATTAGATGAAAATCAAACTTCGTCGTCCACAAGTCAAGTTTCATGGCCCCCGGGCCACGCCCGTTCACCTAGGCAGCGTCTGTGTGGCTGCTGGCCACCACGACAGCAGTGACAGACCACTGCGGCCCACGCCGGCCTGAAATATTTACCATCTGGCCCTTTACAAACCGAATTTGCCAACCCCTGCTCTGCGCGTCATATTCTGTACCCCCATGACTCTTTCTCCATTCTTTCCGTGCAAAATGAGTCAGTGTCAGGTGGGACCTGGGAGCGGCAGAGCCCACCCCACCAGAACACCTGGAATGGCTGCCCCGGAGGAGGAAAGTGGGGGCCGCCGGGGGTCCTTGGAAGGAAAAGAGGGTGTCGGTTAAGAATGAGAACTGCAGTACTTGAGTCTTTTTCAAGTATTACTATTTCACTTATTATTTATTTATTTTTGGTTTCCTCAAATATTGAGTATTTAGGGTGCATTTTAAACATTCTTTCTCAGTATCTATTTATCACATTGCTTCTCCTGTCATGGTCCTCACCAAACACAGTGACGTGGGGGAGGGGGAGGGGGGAAGGGCTGGCCTCCAGGCAGGGAGCAGGTCTCACCCCGGCCACTGCCCCACGGAGGGCAAAGCTTTCCTGTCTCTGGGCCTCTCTCCCTGGGCACCATCTCCAAAATCACCTCCAGCTCTATAGATTTTGCAGTTCCATTTCAGTGAGTCGATCATTGTGCTTCTTTCCTTTGTTTTGGAAAATTACCTCTGGGGAGAAATGCAGAGGTTTTAGTTTTCGTCTTGCGGCGGATAGCAGCAGTTTTCAAGAGAACCAAAGTCGTCTAAATTACAGTCAAGACTGATGGGAAGGAGAAAAACAGTAAAGTGGAAGGCCACTCCGAAA
>NW_024355128.1:0-38303 GCF_902729225.1 Pteropus medius
ATGCACCTGAGTGTTTTGTGTGTAATAATAATCACAAGGATCAATGTACCTGTGGAAATGGTGAATTCTTTCAATGTAAGTGCTTTACTCAAATCTGTTCTTAAAAGGACCTTTATATTAGAACCACCTACGCTTTTCTCCCACAATCTAATGCATCACTTAGCTTCAGTTCCCATGGTAACTATGTCCTCTGTGTCCTGTCATGTCTGGGAACAATGGATGAGACAAAACGAAAGGCAGAGAAGTGTGTGTGTACTTTGTCTTCCTCTGAGGTACACAAGCCCTGTTCAGAGATTAAAAAGCACATTCCATTTAGTTCTGCCTTGTTGGGCACCCACTGCCTTGTGGAGGAGGATAGAAGTTGTAGAGCAGCCCAACATAAACCTAGAATTTCTTAGCCTCCACAATGCACCTACATGGTTTGGAGATGTACGTTCCTTGTCCCCTAGCTACCTTCTTAATGACAATTTGTTTTACCTTCAAACCATGTCCACTGAATCCAGGATTACCACTATGTAACCCACTTCCCCTCTTCCCACCCTGTAGCCTCTATTATGTTGTAGAGGTTTCCAGTATCCCCAATTTTCTGACACAAGCCTCGGGTCCAGCCAGATTTCAGAAGTGCTGCTCCCTGATAAAAAGGTCCATAATGCCCAGTAGAGGAGTCACTAAGTATAGACAACTCCCTCCGCTCTTCTTAGGCCTGAGAGATCTCCATCCAGACCATGAGAACAGTTGATGGGGCTCCCACTTCCTTCCCCACCCCTGTACCACCAGGGACTTGGAAAGACTCAAAGGAGGGATGTCTCTGCTAGTCTCCACAGCATTTGATCCCCAAGGGCCAACATCAATTCTGTGTGGGTGATGACTTGCCTCAACTGTTGCATAGCAACCTTCTCTGTCAGTTGCTTGTTTTTCTTCACATTTCCTCTGTAAAGTGTCTGCAGTGGGACATGATCAGACTCAGAAAGGAGGTCAGGAACACCATTTTATATGCTATCTGCTTCCATATCTGTATCTCCAGTCTTGAAATGGTCTATGAATTCTAGATCCATAATCCAAATGCCTATCTCACTTCTCCAATTGAATATCTTTTGGTATTCTCCAATTTAACATGTCCTGAACTGATCTCTTATAATATATCCCTTTTTTTTTTCACCATCATCATGTACTCCTTTACTTGACTTTTTCATCTCAGTAAATATCACTAGCATACACTTGGATTCTCAATCCAGAAACTTATGTCTTCTATCACCACTCCTTTTCCTTCATTTCCTTTCTCATTTTCAATCACCAAATCCTGAGAATTCTATTTCAAATATACAACAATTTCTCTCCCTTTCAACCATCCTAAACTAGGCCAGTATTATTATCTATTTAACCTGGTGTACTGAAGGAGACTTTCAATTGGCCTCCATGCTTAAAATCTTTTTCTTACTACAATCAGATATCTACACAGTAATTAGAGTAATCTTGTAAAAATATAAATGATATGCCACGGTCCTGCTTAAATTTTCTATTGTCTTTTTATTGCAAACTTCCTATCCTGGCCAAGCAGTGTCTTGGGCTTTAACCTTCTTCCCTCTTCTTTTCTTCATCATCATTTCCTAGTCACTTCATTCAAATACTAATAATATCCTTCACTAAAAATTCATGTTTCTCTGGCTCATGCAATTTGTGATTTTTATTGTCCTGTAACATGCAATTCTAAATAAAATCCCTATGTGTACTATAAAAATTCAGCTTGGTGACAAGTAATCTAACATGACCTCCTTATTCCAACCAGAAAGCCTCATCTAAGCACCCACCATGGAGAAATTCTGGAAACTCTTCTGTTTAGTTTTTTCTCTGATATGGTTTATTGCTATCTTTGCCTGCAGCCTCAGTCCATGCCACCCTTCCCATCTTTTTTCATTCTCCAGTTACTCTGAATTTCATTCTTTTCTCAGGCTTCCGTATTTCTATTTGTTTTGTCAGTGAAATACTTCTCCCCACTCTTCACCTAGCTAGCTCTTATGCATCCTACATAAATCAACTTAGAACAATTTTCTCATGTGGCCTTTACTGACTACCTTGACCTGTCTAAATTGGGGCTTTGTTACAAATAGTGTGATTCTACATCCCAATTTTCCTAGATAGTATTGGTTTATGCCTTTTGCCTTTGCAAACTTATAAATGGCACACTCAATTACTCACAAAAGTGACACAACTTGGTTGATAAAGTATGTAGTCAAGTCTAAGTAGAGATCCAATATACCCCATGAAGGAGTCAGAATAAAGCAGTAAAGAAGAGAGAAAAGGAGAATGGAATAAAAATTTAAGAGTAAGAGGAGTGGAAGGATATATGAAGAGATAGGAGAAGAGATTAAGAAGGATAATAAAGACTGAGAAAGGAGAATAAAGGACCAAATATAGAGAAAAGAGAAATGAGCAAACTGAGGAATAAGCAAAAAGATAGGGACAGGAAGAAATAATGGTTGAGATAGAGCAATGTCTCAACTCTAAGTAGGTATATTAAGGATTCTCAACTCATTGAAGTGTAATCATGAAATGATTTTATTTTATTTTTCAGTAACTGCTCTCTATCTAGCAAAGTTGGAAAGATTCCTTTCACACTTGTGTGGACTGAGCAAATTCCATAACTTCCTGTTGATATTAAGTTATTAGAGTGATCTCATATTGATATTTATGACATTGTCCCATTTATTTTATAATTTGATTTTTTAACTCAATTTAAATCTCAGATCTCTTTACCTGTCCCAGGTCATGTTAGACCAGGCTTTGACTCCAACTTCATATATAGTGTGTAGGAGGAGTTGGAGAAGTCAAGGATTGCACATTCTCTTCCCTTATTATCCTCCCTTCAAGTCACTTATCTTCTCCTCTATGATGTGGTAAGATACAAAAAAGTTAGAGAGAAAAGGACAAGCAACTCTTTACTCAACTGGCAAAGTGTTTCAGTCTCACTCTATGATTCATGTAACTCCTTTCAAGAGCTTAATGAGAATGAGTTGTAACTATATCAATGCCTTATTGATGAGGGTCTCAGTCTAGTGCAACTCCCCTATTATTCAAAGTTCCTTGGAAACTTTGGCCACTACTCCCCATTGTCCTACAACTGATAGCTTTCCTATAGCATCCCTCTAGTATTTATGCCTCATGGCTACCCACCCACATATTGTGGCAATACTAGAAACACTATAGTCCTCAATTTCAACTTTTCTCACTCACTGAGGCTATGACAGTCCTAAGCCCCTCTCTACCAGGCAATTCCCACAAACCATCTTTTATCAACTCTCTTTCCAACTACTCAGGTAATATGGGATCAGACAAATTAATACATAGGCTAATCAGACATACAACTGAAAGAAGAAAATATGTTTCTCATTCTTAGAGGAAATCTTATTATTAACAACATTGATTTCTCATTTAATTTTGTATGGACAAAGAACATATTAAACTTTCAATATTATAAAATCTGTGGTGATGTATATACTTTTACTCCTGATATTGGTATTTTGACTTTTCTCTTCATTTCTGGTTAGTCTCACTGGGAATTTATAAATTTTATTAATATTTTCAAAGAACAAACTTTTGACTTTATTAATTTCCTCTATTGTTAGTCTGTTTTCTATTCTAATTAATTCTGTTCTTTTTATTATTTTACATCCTTCTACTTACTTTGGATTTAATTTGCTCTTCTTTTCCCAGCCTTTAAAGATGGAAATTTAAGTGACTGATATTTAAGAATCTGCTTTTCTAGTATAAGCATTTAGAACTATAAATTTCTTTTTATGCACTGTTCTAGCTATATCCCACACATTTTGATATGTTGTGATTACATAATATTCAATTTAAAATATATTCTAACTTCACTTGTGATTTCTTTCCTAATTAATAGTTTATTTAGGAGTGTGTTATTTCATTTATAAATATTTGGAGACGTTTCTAGATGTCTTCCAGGTTGTTTCATGATAATTGATTTCTAATAATTATATTGTAGACAGACAACATACTCTGTAAAATTTCAAGCTTTGGTATTTATGAGCAAATATGGATATACATATATATTCAAAATGTATACGGATATTTAATAGCCCAGAATATAGTCTACCTTGGTGAGCATTTCATGTACCCTCTCCTGTCACCCAATTATGAGATTAATAAGTAGCTTAGATTATACAGGAGCCAGGGGTCATGGAGATGGAAAGAGATGGGGAAGTGGACTCACACCTCATCCATTACTCATATTGTTTTACTGGGAACTGATGGCACCTGCTTGGTACTTTGACTTAATTTTGTTTACTCCTTTGCACCCCAACACCTCTCAGAAGATTTAGGAGCCTCAAAGAAAATCAAAAGATTAGAAACATAACAAGGCCAGAAGAAATTTATATTAGGTCAGAAGGATCAGACAGGGAGGGTGTTAGCTTGCAAAGTTCCTGATAACGTCTTCCATGATTGTGGTGTAGTGATGTATCTAATTCCCCCAAAGTGAGAATATTCGAAAGCCACAGATATAATGTTTCTAAAGAGGGAACCCACACAATAAAGTAAGGAAAAATTTTATTGCTTAGTCTCCAACTCTGCCCAGAGCAGCACTACTTCGTCAGAGAGCTCCCTTTTCTTCCTGACCCAAAAAGAGTTTCATTCTTCTCCACAGGTTACAAAGTGAATAACCATGGAATATTGAAAATTTAGCATAGGCAAGCACCAAACTGTGGCAGCTTCAATGAAGACAGAGTCATCAAAAATAAGGCATGGCCCAGGATCCTTAGTGGGGAATGCATTAGTGACTTTGAAAAAGACAGAGGTCTGTGTTGTTGGGTGTCAAGTAAGAGGGAGTGGTGACCCTCTGGAGAATGGGGAGGGAAGTGGGGCTGTTAGAGCAGTTTGGTCAAAACATACAAAGTCTTTACAAGTCATATGCTAAGATGCTTTATCTTTATCCTATACCTATAGGATAGTTGAAAGAATTTTAACAAGGATGTGTTTTTGCAAAATGCATGCTAGCAGCCATTATATGGAATGAGCAACAGTGGTAGATGCCTCCTCTCTCACCTAATGAACAACATAAACTGCTGCATTTGTCATTGTTAAAATGTTTCTCTTGGGAACATCTTGAATTTTTCATGATGAAGTATCCATTCCCCTTTCTGGGACACTGGGATGTTATCTAATCCTTTCTCTTAAGAAAATACAAGAACATTTTTATTTCATTAGATAAAAATAAATCTACTCAATAGGGAAATTATATTCAAGAGCCATGAAAATGTTAGTTCTCTGGTACATATAAATAATATCGACTGTGATAATTGAACACCAAGATAATCTTGGCGCAAAGCTGTAAGATGGTGTTATATATTTCTTAAGTTATATGTGTTATAATTCACCGGTATTGTTAACACAGGATAATAAAGAGTCTTTTAGCCGAGATTTTCACTATTTGGATGAACTGAAATGGAACTGTTCCTCTCATTTTGTAACTACATTATTGTATTCATCTTAGCTTTATCATGACATCATTTTCCCCCCTTCCCTTAAATGTATTAGGGAGTACTTAGTGTATGACCATCCCACTGGGTCTCAATTTGAGTGATGGCATCATGTGATATGGGTGTGATCTCACTAGTGGATTTATTTTGGGATGGCAGAGGAATGCAACTTTAACAGAGCCTATGGTGACAGAGAATTGATTTTCCAGTATTGGAGAAACTGTTGTTAAACAAAAGTTTAGATGGATTATAGGGACTATAGAGCAGTCTCCACCTGCTCTTGTGGAGACATATTTGGCAACTAATCACCAAAGAGAAATTTATCTACCTCATTTTGATTATGCTGATATTAATGGTTGATATGAACTTGTAAGTGTGAGATTATTGTGCAAGGGAAAGTATATATTGAAAAGTGATAACAATGCTGCAGGACAAAATTGAAAATGTATGACTTTTCAAAATTGAAAATGTATGACTTAGTGATAGCTGAAAGGCATTTCTCAACGTTTTTTTTTTCTATTTCAAAGCAATTATAAAATGTGAGGTGCATAAAAATAATAGCGTGTACAAGGAAAGACAATAATTAGTTGGGCATGTGGAAGTAGCTACTGAAGATGAACGAAGTGTTCAATTTTAACTGTAATTGAGACAAGTGAGAAACAGCAGAAACCAAGAAGTTGAGCCTGGGACATGTTTGCCAGTTTGGGTAATCTAAATATCAAGGTCAAATTACTGAGAGATAAAGTGTTGTCCAAATGAGGCAATATTTTTATTGTAAGCCCAGATTAATAACCAGAATTCAGGAGGCCTGACCAGTCCTCCTATCAAGCAGTCCTCACATTCAGATTGTGAGTGGACCTGTTTTTGCATTACCGTGAGTCTTAGGAAAGCAGAAGGGCACTGGTGACATCCTGATATGAACCCAAAATTGAGAGCAGATGCCCAACAGGCCAAGTGGGATAGAATCCCCTAAGGAATGAATGGAGAAGCAGCAGAAAGGAGAACAAGAAGGAAGGATGACATTGCAAATGGCTGAAACAACTAAGAACCTCAAAAATGCACCTTATCTTTTCACATAGAGTCCACCAACCAAGTGCTGACCTTTGCCTGAGAGCATGGCAATACCTGAGGGCATGTCTATTTGCATGGGTACATGCGGCATTTCAATGTGGATATGACATTTGGGTGGGTGTGTTTACCGTCTGCAGTAGAACGTGAGGTTCCTACTGAGAATCTGATAGTATAGGACCACTATTTGTTCAGAGAACACAACAGTGCCCTCCTCCTACCCTACACTGCCACTCTGCCTTCTCTCAGAGCTTTCCGTAAAGGAGACATATACACAGGATGCAGAACATCATTCACCTGGCCAGTTCCCAGTACTCCTCAGTGTAGAGCCTTCTGGTTGAGTTGGGTTGATGCACAGGCATGGGCTCAAGAATGAAGCAGGATCCATTTGACTCTAATTCTGCATCTTACCACCAGCTGACTCCTAACGTGCAAGAATGGCAGGACCCCAAATCCCCAGTGAGTAGAACAAGAGAGAGTAATGTGGCAGTTCCCAGCCTTCACAGGTAGGCACTGGCTCAGCTTCCTGCTTAGTATCATGAGAGAGAAGAGCATGGACATGTCCCACATGCATGGGTGGCACCTCACAGTGCACAGTGGTACTGCTCACAGTGCTCAGGAATCTGGCCCATCACCCCAGTCTTTCTTCTAGGGGAGGAGTGAGGAAAGGGTTTAGGAGAAGAGGGCTTTCCCTGGAGTGAGGGGTAGTGGGAAGAGAAGCCTGTCCCCACCCCCAGAGATCTAGAACCATGGTTAGAAACCGATTTGATCATAGAAAAAGTAAGTCATGTGTAAAAATTTTTTTGCTGTTAAAATCTCAAATATACCAATTATTGAAGCTGTTAAAACCGTGAACCTGTTTAGAAAAACAAATGTGAATTTTCAAGTGTGAAGACAAAGCAGGACAGTACATAATGATAAAGTGTCAACACTAGGGCAAAATTATGATCTTTAAGGAGTATATATCAAACAACAAGGCTTCAAAATATATGATAGAAATGAAAAGAGGAATAGGCAAATCCAAAATTATATTAGAAGACTTCAACACAACACTCTTGGAAATTCATAAAAGTTTGATACAGAACATCTTCAAGAAATGAAAGAACTGAATGATACGATCAACCAACATAATGATTTGATGTACATAGAGAGTACTCTATACCTAACAACAGCAGAAAACATTTTTTTTTCAAGTATCCATGGAACATTCGACAGGAGAGCCCATACTTTGGAGACAAACCTCAACAACATTAAAAGAATTGACATCATAGAGAGTATATTCTCTAACCATAGAGAAATCCAATTTGTAATCAGTAAAAGAAAAAGAACAGAAAATATACATATTCTTATAAATCAAACAACATACTTCTACATAATTCATTGGTCAAAGAAGAAGTCTCAAAGGAAAATTTGAAAGAAGAAGTCTGAAGGAAAATAAAACTTCAAGACATCAACCTATGTGGGATATAGATACAGCAGTGATGAGAGGAAAATTTATCGCTCTAAATGCTTACATCGAAAAGAGCAAAAGCTTAAAATTATTTATTTTAGTTTCTATCTGGAGAAACTAGAAAACAAAGAATAAAGTAAACACAAAACAAGCAGAAGGAAGGAAATAAAAAAGATAAAAGTAGAAAACCATAATATCAAAAAGATGAAATTTATACAGAAAATCAATGTAATGAAAAACTGGTTCTTTGAAAATATCAATAAAATTGACGAAACTTTAACGAAATTTACAAAGACAAAAGGAAGAAAGCTATAATTTACTAATATCAAGAATGAGATAAAGGATAACACTATACCTGAAAGCATTAAAAGAATAATAAGAATGTTAAAAGAACTTAACATTCATAAAATCCACAACTTACAAGAAATGGAACAATTCCTCAAAAAGTACATGATATCAGTATTCAACCAAGATGAAAAGGATGTAACTATTAAATAAAATGATTTGTAATATAAAATCTCCTGGAAAAAACTATAGGCCCAGAAGGCTTCACATGAGAATATAACCTAATATTTAGACAATTAATATTGGTTTTACACAATCTCTTACAGATAATAGTAGAATAGTAAACTAGTTGAGTAGTGTCAGCAATCAAGCAAACACCTAAACAAAAAAAAAAGCCATAATTAAGATGATAAGAAATTTCATGGCATTTTGTTCATTCTTGTCTCACCAGCTCCTTGGCACAGCACAACATGGTCAGGAGGAAACTGCCCAATTTCCAATTCCTCTCTTGGAATGGAAAGAAAAATGTAGAACTCGTTTGCAAATTCTGGTTTGTTTCAGGAATATCCGGGAGATTGCCTTCTATCTCTCCTGACTGAGAGTGTTAATGGATATTATAAATCAGTTTGGAGGTCACAGAGAGTAGTGGTGAATGCAATAGAGCTGCAAGATGTCTGCATACTGCAGGCACACAGGCTAGATATTATGAACAGAGGAATGCAATATAAAATCTTGGCTTCTGAAAAGAAGCAACGATGAATCTCATTGAAAATAAGGCATAAAAAAGCAGCCATGTATACTGGGAACTAGAATAAAAGTATAAGCACATGCTCAGTGAAGACATATCAGAAACTTCTTGAGAGACACTGAGCCTTAAGCTGAGGTGATCGAAACTCTTCTGCTGCATAAAGCCAGTCCATGAAGAATTATAGAGGTAGTTGCTTTTTCAAATGCTCAAACTTCAACAAAATGTCATAAAGTATTCAAAGAAAAAGAAAAAGATGGCCTATTCGAAAGATCAAAAAAGTCTAGAAATTGACCTAAAGAAACACAGGCATCTGACTTAGTTGGCAAAGAATTTAAAACAACTATTTTAAAGATATTCAATGAGATATAAAAAGAACACAGACAAATAAACAAAATCAGGAAAATGACATCAACAAAATGTGCATAGCAATGAGCAGATAAAAATTATAAAGAGGAACCAAACCAAAATTTTAGAGCAGAAGAATATAATAGCTAAAAGGAAAAAAAAAATCACTAGAGGGGTTTGACAGCTGATTTTATCGGTAGAAGAAAAAAATCAGTGAAGGTAAGTCATTTAAATCATTGAGTCAGAAGAGCAAAAGAAAAAAAAGAACGAATAAAAGTGAACAGAGCCTAAAAGACTCATGAGGAAGTATTGACTTGACCAATATACATATTTTATGAGTCCCAGATAGAGAAGAGCAAAAAGAGCTGAGAGCTTATTTTTTGTTAATTGGCCAAAATTATTCCAAATCTCAGGAAATAAATAGATATACAAATACAAGAAGCCAAGTGAACTTCAACTAGGATAAACTCAAAAATACCCAACTGAGACACATTATAATTAAACTGTCAAAATTCAAAGACAAAGACAGAATTTTGACAGCAATAAGAAAAAAGTGACTAATCACTTAAAATGGAACCTCTATAAGATTATCAGTAGAAATATCAGCAGAAGTCTTACAGCCCAGAAGGGTGTGGGTCGATATATTTAAAGTGCTAAAAGAAAACACCTGTCAACCAAAAATACTATCTCCAGTGAATCTTTCCTTAAAAAACTGAAGAAGAAATTAAGACTTTCCCAGATAAACATAACCCGAGGGAGTTCATTACCACTAGAAATGTCCTACAAAAAATGCCGAAGGGAATCCTTCAGGTTGAAATGAAAAGAAGCTAGACAGTAACCTGAAGCCATACAAAATTGTAAAGTGCTCCAGCAAAGACTACACACACACACACACACACACACACACACACACACGTATATATACATACTCCACATCCTTGCTAACACATGCTATTTTTTTGATTTATTGATGATTGCCATTCTGACAGGTGTGAGGTGATATCTCATTGTGGTTATAATTTGCATTTCTCTGATGATTAGTGACCTTGAGCATCTTTTCATATGTCTGTTAGCCATTGTATTTCCTCTTTGGAGAAGTATCTATTCAGATCTTATGCCTAGTTTTTAATTGGATTGTTCGTTTTTTGTTATTGAGTTGTATGAGTTCTTTATATATTTTGGATATTAACTCCTTATCAGATGTGTCATTAGCAAATATCTTCTCCCAAACAGTCGGTTGTTTTTTTTGTTTTCTTGATGGTTACTTTGTTGTACAAAATAATTTAGTTTGATGTAATCGCATTTGTTTATTTTTTCTTTTGTTTCTCTTGCCCGAGGAGACATATCTGAAAAGAAATTCCTGTTAGTAGTATCAGAGAGTTTACTGCTTATGTTTTCTTCTAGAAGTTTTATGGTTTCAGGTCTTACATTTAAGTCTTTAATGCATTTTGAGTCTATTCTTGTATACGGTGTAAGAAGGTGGTCTAGCTTCTTTTTTATTGCATGTATCTGTCCAATTTTTCCAACACCACTTATTGAAGAGACTGTCTTTACTCCATTGTATATTCTTACCTCCTTTGTCAAATATTAAGTGAGCATATAGACGTGGATTTATTTCTGGGCTCTCTATTCTGTTCCATTGATCAATGTATCTGTTTTTATGCCAGTACCATGCAGTTTTGATTACTGTAGTCTTGTAGTATAGTTTGATATCAGGTAGTGTGTACCTCCAACTTTGTTCTTCTTTCTCAAGATTGCCGTGGCTATTCAAGGTTTTTTATGGCTCCATATATATTTCGGAATTATTTGTTCTAGCTCTCTGAAAATGCCATTGGTATTTTGATAGGGATTGCATCAAATCTATAAATCGCTTTGGGTAATAATGCCATTTTAAAGATGTTGATTCTTCCTACCCATGAACAGTGTATATGCTTCCATTTATTTGCATCTTCCTAAATTTCTTTTTTCAATGACTTATAATTTTCTGAAAACAGGCCTTTTATCTTCTTGGTTAATTTGATTCTCAGGTATTTTATAGTTTTTGACGCAATTGTAAATGGGTTTTCTTAATTTCTCTTTCTGAAAGTTCATGATTGGAGTATAATGCCACTGACTTCTGAATATTTGTATTGTAACCTGCTACTTTACTGAATTCATTGATCAGTTCTAACAGTTTTTTGGTGGAATCTTTAGGGTTCTCTATACATAGTATTATGTCATCTGAAAATAACGAGAGTTTTACTTATTCCTTTCCAATTTGGATTCTTTTTATTTCTCTTCTTGTTTTATTGCTGTGGCTAAGACTTCAAATACATTGTCAAAGAGTGGTGAAAGTGGGCATCCTTGTCTTGTTCCTGATCTTAAGGGAAATTCTTTTAGCCTTTTCCATTGAGTATGATGTTAGTTGTAGGTTTGACATGTATGGCCTTTATTATGTTGAGGTATGTTCCCTCTATTCCCACTTTGCTGAGAGCTTTTATCATAAATGAATGCTGGATTTTGTTGAACACTTTTTCTTCATCTATTGATATGATCATGTGGTTTTTATCTTTCAATTTGTTAATATGGTGTATCACATTAATTGATTTGCGGATATTGTACCAAGCTTGCATCCCAGGAATAAATCCAACTTGATCATGGTGTATGAAACTTTTAACGTATTACTGAATTCAGTTTGCTAAAATTTTGTTGAGGATTTTTACATCAATATTCATAAGAGATATTGGCCTATAGTTTTCTTTTTTTGGTAATATCTTTGTTTGGGTTTGGAATCAAGGTAATGGTGGCCTCATAAAAAAAGTTAGGGAGCCTTCCCTCTTCTTGAATTTTTTGGAATAGTTTGAGAATAATAGATGATAATTCTTCTTTTAATGTTTGGTTAAATTTGCCTATGAAGCCATCTGGTCTAAGGCTTTTGTTTTGGGGAGGTTTTTGATTACTGATTCTATTTCATTGGTGGTAATCTGTTGGTTCAGATTTTCTGTTTCTTCTTGACTCAGTCTTGGGAGATTGTATGTTTCTTGGAATGTGTCCATTTCTTTCAGATTGTCCAATTCGTTGGCATATAATTGCTAGAAGTATTTTTTTTTTTATGATCCATTGTATTTCTGTGAAGTCCATGGATATTTCTCTTCTTTCATTTCTAATTTTATTTATTTGAGTCCTCTCTCTTTTATCCTTGATGAGTCTGGCTAGGGGTCTGTCAATTTTGTTGATCTTTTCACAGAACCAACTCTTGATTTCTTTTGTCTTTTGTACTGTTTTTCTAGACTCTATTTCATTTATTTCCACTCTGATCTTTATTATTTCCTTCCTGCTACTTACTTGGGGTTTTGTTTGCTGTTCTTTTTCTAGTTCTTGTAAATGTAAGGTTAGATTGTTTATTTGAGCTTTTTGTCTCTTGATGTAGACCTGTACTGCTATGAATTTCCCTCTTAGGACTGCTTTCACTGTGTCCCATAAATTTTGTGTCATTGTGTTTTCATTTTCATTTGTCTCTAGGTATCTTTTGATTTCTCCCTTGATCTCATTGTTAAACCATTCATCGTTTAGCAACATGTTATTTAGCCTCCATGTGTTTGTGTATTTTCCAGTTTTTTTTCTTGTAGTTGATATCTGGTTTCATACCATTGTGCTCAGAGAAGGCGGTTGATATGATTTCAATCTTCTTAAATTTATTGAGACTTGATGTGTGTCCTAATATGTGGTCTGTTCTTGAAAATGTTCCATGTGCACTTGAAAATAATATATATTTTGCTACCTGGGAATAACTCCTGTTTTAATTCTTTTCTAGGATTTAAAAATAAATGCATAAAAGCCAATATAAATCTATGTTAATGGGTGTATAAAATGTAAAGATGTAATTTTTGACATAAATAACATGAATTGGGGATGCATCTATGAAGGACTACAGTTCTTGCACACCATTGGAGTTATTATCGGTTTAAAGAGGTAGTTATAACTTTAAGATGTTTATATAATCCCTATGGTAATCACAAAGAAAATATCTATGGAATATACATAAAGTAAATAAAGGTAATTCAAGCATGTCACTACAAAATGTCAATGATACAAAGGAAGGCACTGAGAGATGAAAGAGGAATTAAAAAAGCTACAAGACATAAAAAAAAAACAATTAACAAATGGCCAATAAGTATGTGAAAAAATCACTAGTCATCAGAGAAATGCAAATCAAAACCACAATGAGCAATGGGATACCATTTCACACCTGTTGGAATGGTTATTATAAAAAAAAATGATAACAAATGCTAGCAAAGATGTAGAGCAAAAATATCCTTGTGCGCTGTTAGTGGGAATATGTATTGGTGCACTACGGAAAGCAGTATGGAGGTTCCTGAAAAAATTAAAAATAGAACTACCATATGATACATAAATCTCATTTCTGTATATATTACCAAAGACAATAGTCACTATCTCAAAGAGATATATGCACTCCCATGTTTACTGCGGTATTATTCACAGTATCCAAGGCATGGAATCAAGCTAAATGTCCAGTGAAGACTGAAAAGAATATACAATGGAATATTATTCAGTCATATAAAAGAAGGAAATTCTGACATTTGTGAGAACATGGAAACATAAGGAGGACATTTTATTAAGTAAAATAAGCCAGGTACAAAAAGACAAATGCTGCACGATTTCATATATATGTAGAATTAAAATAAAAAAATCAGACTCATATTAACAATGAAATGGTGTTACCAGGATCTGAGGTGGGAGGCAGGGGAAAGGAGAAGCTGTTGAACAAAATGTACAAACTTTCAAGATGTATGAGTTCTGGAGACCTAGTATATTGCATGATGACAAATAAAGCTATATTTTACACTTGAATTTTCTAAGAGAGTGTCCTCACCATTTAAAAAAGGATAACTACAACATACACAAATTGATTAATGTGATACACCACATAAACAAATTAAAAAAGAAAAATCATATGATCATATGAATAGATGGAGAAAAAGCCTTCAACAAGATACAGCATCTATTTATGATCAAAATACTTAACAAAATTGGTATAGAAGGAAAGTACCTTAACACAATAAAAGCCATCTATGAAAAACCCTCAGCAAACATTATACTTAATGGTGAAAAACTAAAAATCATCCTTCTAAGATCAGAAACAAGGCAAGGCTGTCCACTATCACCACTGTTATTCAATATAACATTGGAGGTCCTAGCGAGTGCAATCATACAAGAGAAAGATATAAAAGACATTCAAATAGGAAATGAAGAAGTCAAACTGACACTATTTGCAGATTCTCTATATAGAAAACCCTAAAGATTCTACAAGAACACTACTAGAAACAATAAGCAAATACAGTAAAGTTTCTGGATACAAAATCAATGTTCAAAAATCCATAGTGTTCCTATACTCTAATAATGAAACATCAGAGAAAAAGAAGTGGAAAAAATAATTCCTGTTGCAATTGCAACAAAAAGAATAAAATACCTAGGAATAAATTTAATGAAACATGTGAAGGACCTATATAATGAAAACTACAAGACCATATTAAAAGAAATCGAAGAAGATACAAAGAAATGGAAAGATATTCCATGTTCTTGGAATGGAAGAATCAACATAGTTAAAATGATCATATTACCTAAAGCATTATACAGATTTAATGCAATCCCCATCAAAATCCCATTGGCATTTTTTAAAGAAATAGAACAAGAAATCAACAGATTTGTATGGAAGCACAAAAGACCTCCAACTGCCAAAGCCATACTGAGAAAAAAGAATGAGCCTGGAGGCATCACTCTGCCCAACTTCAAATTATACTAAAGTGTGACAGTAATCAAAATGGCATGGTATTGGCAGCAAAACAGACACACGGACCAGTGGAACAGAATCAAGAGTCCAGAAGTAAACCCATATTTGTATGGGCAAATGATTTTTGACAAAAAATCCAAAAACATGCAGTGGAGAAAGGAAAGCCTCTTCAATAATTGGTTCTGGGGAAACTGGGAGGCCACCTGCAAAAGAATGAAACTAGACTATTGTCTATCACCACACACCAAAATTAACTCAAAATGAATTAAAGACTTGAATATAAGACCTGAAACAATAAAACACATAGAAGAAAACATAGGAACTCAACTCAAGGACCTTGAACTTAAAGACAATTTTATGAATTTGACCTCAAAAGCAAGGGAAGTAAAAGCTAAAATTAATGAATGTGACTATATCAAATTAAAAAGCTTCTGCTCAGCAAAAGAAACTGTCAACAAAGTAAAGAGACAACCATCCGAATGGGAAAATATATTTGCAAGCAACACCTTCGATAAGGGACTTATATCCAAAATATACAAAGAAATCATACAGCTCAATAACAACCAAAAAATGAATGATCCAAACAAAAAATGGGCAGAAGACCTGAACAGACACTTCTCCCTAGAGGACATACAAATGGCCAACAAATATTTGAAAAGATATTCAACATTGCTAGCTATTATGGAAATGCACATCAAAACCGCAATGAGATATCATCTTACACCTGTTCAAATAGCTATAATCACCAAATGTTGGAGAGGATGCAGAGAAAAAGAAACCCGCATACACTGCTGGTGGGAGTGCAAATTGGTACAGCCACTATGGAAAACAGGATGGAGGTTCCTCAAAGAACTAAGAATTGATCTACCATATGATCCAGCAATCCCTCTACTGGTTATTTACCCCCAAAGGCTTGAAAACCCATATCCAAAAAGATATTTGTATACCGATGTTCATAGCAGCATTATTCATAGTGGCCAGGACATGGAAGCAACTGAAGTGTCGTACGATAGATGATTGGCTAAAGAAGCGGTGGTACATATATACAATGGAATATTACTCAGCCATAAGAAGAGATGAAATACTGTCATTTGCGACAACATGAATGGATCTCGAGATAATTATGGAAAGTGAAATAAGCCAGACAGAAAACGTTGAAAATTACATGATATCACTTAGATGTGGGATATAAACCTAAAAGCAACAAATGAACAGGACAAACAAACAGAGACTCATGGACATAGACAATGGACTAGTGGTTATCAGAAGGTAGTGAGTGGGGGAGGAGGGTGCAGGTAGACGGGGTAAAGGGGGTCAAATATAGGTAGGCAGAGGGAGGGTGAAGTGAGTAAAGGGGATTCGATATATGGTAGCTGAAGGAAATTGGACTTTGAGTGGTAAACACACAATAGAATATGTACACGTCAAATTATAATGTACACCTGAAAATTATATAATTGTATTAACCAATGTTACCCCAATAAACTTAATTAAAAAATTAAAATTAAAATAAAGTAAAAAAGGATAACTATGTGAGGTGATGCATATGTTAATTAGTTTCACTATAATAATCACTTCAGAAAACATCATGTTAAGACCTAAATATATACAATTTAATGTTTTAAACACATCTCGATAATGCTGGAGAAAAATACAATGATCCAAAAGTTGCTGAAGCAATCTTCAAAAAGAAGAATAAAATTAGAGGACTCATATTTTGAAATGTTTAAACTTACAATGCCACAATAATCAAGACCATGTGGGAAAAGATGGAAAAAATGTCGTAGATGATAGAGGCTTTGTTCATGCCTCTTGCAACCAAATCAAAGTTGTGACAGAAACAAGGAGCAAACAGCAAGGTAAATTGCCTGGGATCTAGATGAACAGAAGCACTATAACTAGGGCGAGAAATAATCAACCAGCAATGGTAGAAGGTAGGAGGGGCGAAGATGCAAGGCGGCCTGGTCCTAAGCAACTGAGTGTGATAGAGTCTAAGGTAGTGGCAGGTGCAGATGCCTCTGAAAGGGGCTGTGTTCACGAGCAGGTTTTCATGTGATGAACCTGCTCACTCTGAGCACCAGAGCTGGTTTGGCTGCATGGAGAGGGTGGGGCACCAAGGACTTGAAGGGTGACAGTGAATTGTTGAAATGAGGGCCAGGGGTGAGGCTCTCTCCCAGGCAGAAGTGCCTGCAGTATCCATTGTCCCTCTGTTGAGCCCACCTCTCTCTCAGTGTGTGAACATAGCGGCACCATAGCTGAGACGTCATGAAACTGGATAACAGAGGTCACCCTGCCCAGAAGATTCCCTGAAACTCTGCCTCCCCCATCTTGCAGCCCCACCCAAGCCACATCCAGTTGTGTCCTCAGTGAGTTTGGTGTTCTTTGCGGAGCAGCACCTAGACTCACACTGGAGGCAGCTGGTCTCCGTTTCTGGTGTGGTTTCTTGATTCAACTATAAGCATAGCATCTGTGGATTGCTTTCTGAATCTTAACAGGTGGCCATGAAGGGGTACAGGCTGGGGCTAAACTTGGCTTGCACCTAAACCCCTCTCAAGACTGTGCCAGTGGACACCTACTTCACAAAGCCACACTAATATGACTGGGAGACGTTAGAGCTTTGCTTAGTACATAGAAACAAACATAGAAAGGCAGCCAAAGTGGGAAGACAAAGAAACAGAAACCATATGAGAAAACAGAACAGAAATCCAGAAATAATGGAGTCAAGCAATTTAACAGATGCAGAGTTCAAAACACTGGTTATAAAGATGCTCAGTGAACTTAGGGGAAGAGTAGATAAACTCAGTGAGAACTTTAAAAAAGAGATTTAAAAAACATAAAAATGGAAATGGAAATTATAAAAGGGAACCAGTCAGAAATGAAGAGTAGATGAAGAGCAGATTAGAGGGAATCAACACAGTGGATAAAGAAGAGGATCAGACCATAAAGGATGGGGAAGCCAAGGACACTCAATCAGAACAACAAGAAGAAAGAAGCCAAGACTATAATAATAATTTCAAGAGCCTACGGGACACAATTAAATGAAAACCCATGCAGGTCATAGGTGTACTTGAAGAAAAACAAGAAGTTGAAGAGCTATTTGAAGAAATAATGATGGAAAACTTCCCTCACCTGGTGAAGGAAATAGACATACAACCCCAGGAAGCTCAGAGAGTCCCAAAAAGGAGGAACTGAAAGAGGCCCAAACCAAGACTCATCATCATTAAAATGCCAAAGATTAACTACAAAGAGAGAATCTTAAAAGCAGCAAGAGAAAAAAAGTTAGTTGCCTACAAGGGAGCACTCATAAGTCTGGCAGCTGATTTCTCAAAAGAAACTCTGCAGGACAGGAGGTCTTTGCACAAAATATTCGACGTGATGAAAACCCAAGATCTACAACCAAGAATACTTTATCCAGCAAAGTTATCTTTTAGAGTCGAAGGACAGAGAAAGAGCTTCTTAGACAAAAATAAGCTAAAGGAGTTCATCAACACCAAGCCAGTATTACAGGAAATGTTGGAGGGACTTCTTTTAAAAGAAAAAAAAACTTATATCAAAAGCATGAATAAAGAGTAGTAATAACTACATATCTATCAATGAATACCTCAAATGGAAAAGCATTAAATGCTCCAACCAAACAATAGAGTGGCTGAATTGACAAGAGAACAAGTCCCCTACATATGCTGCCTACAAGAGACTCATTTCAGATTAAAAGACATACAGACTAAAAGGAAGGGGATGGGAAAAAGATATTGCCTTGATGGACCTAGAGGGTATTGCACTGAATGAAATAAGTCAGATAGAAAAAGAGAAATGTCACATTATTTCACATACATGTGGAATCTAAAGAACAAAGTAAACAACAGCAACAAAAGCAGCAATAAACTCATAGATACAGAGGATATTTTGAGGTTACTAGATGGAGAGGGGTTGAGATAGATGGGAGAAAAGGACAAAGGGATTAAGAAGTACAAATGGATAGTTACAAAATAGTCATGTAGATATAAAGTGTAGCATAAGGAAAATAGTTAATTATGTTGTAATAAACAGGTAAGGCGAAGAGGAGTACTAGATTTAGTGGGATGATCCATTTGTATGTTATATAGATCTCTAATAACTATGCTGTACAACTGAAACTAATATTTTATAGTACGCCAACTATAATTGAAAAAAAACCTCATTGAATTGTACAATGTAAATATGAGCGACTAATTGTCTATTATATTTTAATAAAGCCAGAAGAAATCAAGACCATGTGGTACTGGCAAAAGGATAAAAATATAGATCAATGGAATAGAATTGAATTTATATTATTGTTCATTTATTTTTTGAAACCGTCAGTACAATTCAATGGGGAAGAATAGTCTTTTCAACAAGTGATGCTTGTTGTATTGGATATTCATAAATAAATATATCAACAACCTAAATGTAAGAAATAAAACTATAAAATCCTTTGAAGAAAATATAAGTTTATTTTAGTGATCTTAATTTAAGCAATAGTTTATTAGATATGACACCAAAACTACAGTGACAAAAGAAAAACATAAATTAGACTTTATGAAAATTAAAGACTTTCCTGCTTTAAAGGACTCCATCTTGAAAATGAAAATTCAATCCATTGAATGGGATCAAATATATGCATGTCATATATGTAATGAGACTACTATCTGAAATATATAAATTACCTTTACAACTCAAAAACAAAGAAACAAATAACCCAATTAAAAATGGGCAACATATTTGAATCAATATTTTTTCTGAATAAGATGTGCAAATTGACAATAAGTACATAAAAATATGCTTACCATCATTAGTCAATAGACAGTAAGCCAAAACCCAAATAAGGTAATTTCACAGCCATTAAGATAGGTATAATGAAATATATGGAGAATAGCAAATTTTGGTAAAGATTAATCATTTTACATTTCCACCCACAATATATGAGAATTCAAATGATCAAATCTTTACCGAAATTTAATTTGAATTCTCATATGTTGTGGGTGGAAATGTAGAATGATTCATCTACTCTGGATTATCGTTCAGCAGTTCCTCAAAAAGTTAACCATAGAGTTATCATATAACCAGCAATCTACTCCTAAGTATACACTCAGGAGAGTTGAAAACATTTATCTATGCAAAACTTATACCCAAATAGTCATAGCAGCATTACTCATAGTAGCCAGAAAATGGTAACAGCCCACATGTTTGTCAACTACTGAATGGACAAGCAAAATGTGATAAATTTATACAATGGAACATTATTCAGCTATAAAAGGGACAAAGTACTGATACATGCTATAACATAGATCAATCTTGAAAACGTTATGCTACGTGAAAGAATCCTGTTGGAAAACAGCACTTATTATATGTATCTTTTTATATGAAATGTTCAAAATTGGGAAATCCATAGGGTAGAAATGAGGTGAGTGGTTGCCAGGGTCTGAAGGAAAGGGGAAATGGGAAAGGACTGTTAATGGGTTTCTTTTAGGAGTGATGAACAGACTGAAGATGGATGCACAACTTTATGAATATAAGAAAAACCACTGAATTACACACTATAAAATGATGAAATTTATTATATATGAGTTATAATTCAGTGAAATATATCAATCTGCAATTACCATATAACTCAGAAATTCCACTGTTAGGCATTTATCCAAGGGAATTGGATATTTAGTCTCATGAAGAAACCTGCACATGGATTTTCATAGCATTGTATTTATAATAGCTAAAAACTGGGCATGACTCTGATATCCTCCAATGAGTGACTGGGTAAACAAATTATGGTATATCCATACCATGGAATACTACTTAAAAAGAGCTAACAAACATGTATCAATCTTTAAAACATTATGCAAAGCTTTTAAAAAGCCAATTTCTAAATCTTATGTACTTTATGAAAATCTACAATTATCTCAAAATCAAATTTTTTAATTTAAAAATTTCACTGAAACAGATTTATTCCTATGTACTAGGCTGTGCTGCTTATGATGGTGCTGGAGAGGAGGCACTGAACTGTTAGGTATGAAGTATAACAGAACAGACTTCAATACCTGAAATTGTTGCTTCAAGTTCAGGTCACGCAAGGAAGAAACCTCAAAACAACCACCAAGACCAAAGAAGAATACACATAAGTTAAAGACACAACACTTGATCTGAAACAAGAAGTTTGTGCCTACTCAACAGCTTTGACAAAACACTTCCCAACACTGCTAGTAGTATTTATTTTCTTCAATGCTATACTGTGAGATTGCCCAGTTCAGAAACAGTTGTAGTCTTCTTCTCTTCCACCTCTTCCTTCTATTCCTCATTTTCCTCCTCCTCCTTCTATTTTTGCAAATAATAATTTCAATGGTCTGTGTCTTCAGATCATCAGATGTACCAATACACAGAGCCATGCCTTACACTTCTCATTACTCAGAAGTGCCCTGTGAAATTATACTCCCACATTATACCTGTCATTCTTACCTAATTTTTAAAATCAAAATGTAGATGTTTCTGACCATACTATGTGAGACTATCTAAAAGTGGTATTTGTAGTTTATTTTTTTATTTCCTAATTTTTTATTTTATATTAGTTTCAGGTATACAGTACATTAGTTAGACATTTATATAATTTATGAAGTGATCTCCCAATTACCCTGGTGCCCATCTAGTTCTACACAGCCATTACAATACTACTGAAAATGCTCCCTATACTGTACTCCATGTCTTCGTGACTATTTTGTAACTTGTAATTTGTACTTTTTCATCCCTACTTTTTTCACTTAACCCCCGACCCCCAAACCCCTTCACCTACCTATGGCCATCATCAGATTTTCCTCAGTATCTGTGGGTCTGTTTTTGTTTAGTTTGTTCCTTTCGTTCACTAGATTTCGCATATAAGTGAAATCATATGGTATTTATTTTTCTCTTTCTGACTTATTTCATTGAGCATAATAAGGCTCATTCTTGTCATTGTAAATGGTAGGATTTCATTTTTATGGCTCAGTAATATTCCACTGTGTATAAGAACTATAACTTCTTTATATAATCTTCTTTTGATTGGCATTTAGGTGGCTTTCATAACTTGGCTATTGTGAATAGCGCTGCTGTGAACATAAGAGTGCATAGATCTTTACAAACTAGTGTTTTGATTTTCTTTGGATAAATATCCAGAAGTGCAATTGCTAGGTCATAAGGTAGTTCTGTGTTTAATTTTTTGAGGAACTTCCCAACCTCCATAGTGGCTGTACCAATTTGCAGTCCCACCAACAGTGCACAAGAGTTCCCTTTGCTCCACATCCTCATCGACACTTGTTTTTTGATTTATTGATGATAGCCATTCTGCCAGGTGTCAGGTGATATCTCATTGTAATTTTCATTTGCATTTCTCTGAAGATTCATTACCTTGAGCATCTTTTTATATATCTTTTGGCCATCTGTATATTCTCTTTGGAGAAATGTCTATTCAGGTTCTCTGCCCATTTTTTAATTGGATTATTTGGGTTTTTTGTTGTTGTTGAGATATATGAGTTCTTTATATATTTTGGATATTAACCCCTTGTCAGATGTATCATAGGTGTATATCTCCTCCTACTCACTAGGTTTTCTTTTCGTTTTGTTGATGGATTCCTTTGTTGTGTAAAACCTTTTCAGTTTGATGTAGTCCCATTTGTTTATTTTTTGTTTTGTTTCCTTTGCCCCAGGGAATATATCAGAAAAATATTACTGATAGCAATATCAGAGTTTACTGCCTATGTTTTCTCCTAGTTTTATGGTTTGAGGTCTTACATTTAACTCTTTAATCCATTTTAAGTGTAAGAAGGTGGTCCAATTTCATTTTTTTTAGATGTATCTGTCCAGTTTCCCCCACACCATTTGATGGAGAGACCATCTTTATGTCACTGTGTATTCTTAGCTTCTCTGTCATAGATTAAATGACCATATAGGTGTGGATATATTTCTGAGCTCTTTATTCTGTTCCATTGATCTATGTGTCTGTTTTTATGCCAGTACTATACCATTTTGATGGCCTTGCAGTATAGCTTGATATCATGTAGTGTGATACTTCCTACTTTGTTCTTTCTCAGATTGCCATGACTATTCAGGATCTTTAATGGTTCCATATAAATTTTGGGATTATTTTTTATAGTTCTCTGAAAAATGCCATTGGTATTTTGATAAAGATTGCATTGATTCTCCAGACTACTTTGGGTAATTTGGCTATTTATCAATGTTAATTCTTCCTACCCATGAGCTCAATATATGCTTCCAGATATTTGTATCTTCTTCAGTTTCTTTTTCAATGACTTATAATTTTCTGAGAAAAGGTCTTTTACCTCTTTGGTTAAATTAATTCCTATGTATTTTATTGTTTTTGATGCAAATATATATGGGATTATTTTCTTAATTTCTCTTTCTGATAGTTTGTCACTGGTGTATAAAAATGCAACCAGCTTCTCAATATTAATTTTGTATCCTGCTACTTTATTCTGAAGCTGGAAGAGCCTTTGGGTGGTACACTAGTTGGGTGGTGCGGGGACCCCAGGAATCACCAGAGTATAGTGAGAAGATTTCCTCCAGCCAATGCAGTATTAGTTTCTGTGCCTGTGCTTTCTCTTGGGCTTCCTGAAAAAGTCTCAGATTGCGGCAAGTCCAATCACTGCTTGTCTTGAGCCCACAGACAATCAAAATCTCTTGAAGAAATACTGTAGCTTGGGACAGGGTTTGTGGCCTGCCACCCGGGATACATGGGCCACGAATGGGTCACATGTGCTGAATCCTGTTGTTTGCTGTCAAATTCATGGCTGAAGGAAAGCACAGGATGGGGCTGGTTTCCTGGGAATAGGCTTGCCTTGAGTAATTTGTTGGTTGGGTGGTGCGAGGACTCAGAGATACATGGGATGGAGTAAGCCTATTCCATCAGACCAATGCAATATCAGAATTGCTGCCAGTCCTGAGTTCGTGGGTTCCCGCAAAAGCCACAGCGAGGCCAATTGCTGTCTGTTTTAGGGCCACAGATCCCCATAATCTACCCAAGTGACAATGCAGTTTGTGCTGGCACCAATGGTCTGCCACCAAATGTCTCTCCCGAAATGCGTGGGTTGTGTGAGTGAGGTCTATTGCCTTCAACAAATGCCCAAAATGGGAAAGAGCAGGGTGTGGGCAGGCAATTTGTGGGTTGGTGGGGAACTGGTGGGTAGACACAGGGTGAAGCAGTCTGATTTCACTGGGCCAATGCAGTTTCAGAATTGGCTCTGTAGCGGGGAGGATTCAACACAAGCAAGATGGCACGCATCTGTAGACTGCCCCAGAGTGAGGACCGACAAAGGACCAATGACAGCTATACCTCCAGTATTTGCCTACTGCCACACAGCTCAGTCTTTTCCTGTATGTCTCTTTCACCTGCTGAGCTGCTGATCCTCCACCAGAGCCCATGGTGAGTGTCTGCAAGTGAGTGAATCTGTGAGTGGGACTCCCAGAATCCCCACTGGTTTTTAGTCAGATTTTGTTAGAACTCCTTTTTCTGTGACTTGAACTCTGGGTTGAGTAGCCCCTGTGTGGGGTTAAGACCTCTCGCTCTTTTGGGGAGACAGCTTCAGCCACACTCTCCCTCCTGGTACTGAAACACCACGTGTGTCTTTGCCCTTCCTACCGGTCTCGATGTGGTTTTTTCTTTATATCCTCAGATGTATGTGTTACGATCAGCTAGACTTAAGGTTCTTCACATTGATTCCTTTATAATTTGGTTGTGATTTTAATGCAGTCCTGAGAAGAAGCAAGCCTCTCTTTTACCTAGCTCGCCATCTTGAGCTCCCTCTAACAGTTGTATTCTTTATTAGCTTGATAGATAATTTTCTCTCACTCTTTTATTTATTTATTTTAAGCTATTCACAATGTATGTTTTATGAGAAATGATAGAATATTTAGACCAATATTTAAATAAATTCACCTAAGAACAAAGGAATTATATGTATGACTATAATTATCTTCATCACTGCATGTTCTATACATTCATATTCATCTGCAAAAAAAAAATAATTCTCTTTGCTTCCACAGGACTTCTTGTACAAGCACAAAGTCTTGACAACTGTGTTTATTAGATTTGGCATTAAAAAGTTTCCACAGGTAATCTTATTGATTTTGATTTGTTTATTTATTTTATTTATTTTTGATAATTAAAAAAAATTCTGTTACAGTTGGCCCACAATAGTATATTAGTTTCAGGTGTACAACAGTGATCAGACACTTATACAACTTACGAAGTGATCACACGATCAATCTAGAAACCATTTGACACCATATATAGTTAATAAAATATTCTTTTTTAAAAATTGATTTATTTAAATTAGTTTTAAGTATACAGTACATTGGTTAGACATCTATATAGTTCATGAAACGATCCCCCAAATTGCTATACCTTATGCTATATTTTACATCCTCTATTTTTGTAACTACAGTTATTTTGTAACAGTGAATCTGTCGCAAGTAACTCTTCATACCAGCCCTTTAAGAGGAATTCCAGCAATCTTTTGTCTCACTCAGCCACAATCTCCACTGGTTTTCACAGCCAGAAGTTCTGGGGCCTTCCCGGCACTGGAACCCTAGTCTGGGGAGTCTGGTGTGGTGTTGGGACCCCTTGCTTTTCCAAGGAGACTTCCACAGTTGAGATATCCCTACTGATTTTTAACTGCTACACTTGGGTATGGGACCAGCCTACTCTGCATCTCTGCCCCTCCTACCAGTCTCAGGGTGGCTTCTTCTCTATGTCCTTAATTGTAGGACTTCTGTTCAGCTAGACTTCATGTGATTCTTAATGATGGTTGTTCTATAGTTTAGTTGGAATTTTGATGTAGTCATGAGAGAATGCAAACACAATGTTTACCTACTCTGCCATCTTGACCAGCTCTCACTCTTGTTTTTTAATACTAACAACTTCATCCTTTGAAACATGTGCTAAAAGAGAAGAATCAGTAAACACCACTGAAAGTGCAATAGTTTATTATCACTGCAAGATGAGCTTTGAGCCAAACCTTCTCCACAACAATGGACCCAATGGGTACCCCAATGGTACTTCAGTAGCACTGTGTGAAACTGGGGTTATTGAAAACTGCTAACCTCTTATGGATTTATTCAATGTTCTGAATGTCAAGTTAGAGTTTTCTTTCTGTAAGACTTAAAAGTGGATGATGTTGAATTCGAAATATCATCTGACCGGTGGACTACGAAACCCATTGCTGTTAAACCAGTGAATGTAAAACCAGAAATCCTCCTGAAGAACAAATAAATGGACAAATTGTGTGTGCTGTTGCTCATAACTTAGAGAATAAGTCTCCATCTGCCCTAGGTCAGAGTTCAACAGGGAATGTACACTATGAATATAATGGGTAATTATTTTATCTGACTTACAACGCTAAAGTTGTGGAAGGGAACATTCAGTTGGAAACTGGAGATAAAATAAACTTTGTAGTTGATAACAATAAATATATTGGTGCTGTAAATGCTTGAAACATTATACTGTTGAAAAAGAAACAAGCCTGCTTTCAGGGAGTAGTTTGTGCCAGGAAAGAGGTGTTTGGCTTTTGTGAAAGAGGTGATGATGTAAAAGAAATATTCTTTCATTATAGCAAATATAAGATGACTTAGAAGTCTTACAGCCTGGAGATAATGTGTAATTAACAATCAAGGACAGAAATGGCAAAGAAGTTGCAATGGATGTCAGACTATTGCCTCAAGGAACAGTCATTTTTGAAGATATCGGTATTGCACATTTTGAAGGAACTGTAACCAAAATTATCCTAAAATTACCCAGTAAAAACCAGAATGACCCATTACCAGGATGCATCAAAGTTGATTTTGTGATTCTTAAAGAACTTACCTTTGGAGACAAAGATGCAAAATCCAAGGTGACCTGGTTTGAAGGTGATCATCTTAGGTTTAATATTTCAACAGACCAGTGTGACATATTAGAACAAGCAACCAACATAGAAATTCTATCAAATACATGTCAGTTCATTAATGAAGCCAGAGAAATGAGATGGTTTTAGTTTTATCAACTATATGTATCATGATGCTTGCATGTTCTTCTATTATAATCAATTCTGGATGGGAACCAGCTCCATTTTGCAGATTAATTAGAGTTAACTGTGGTTCTTGATATGCTCTCTACCCAAAGAGATCATGTTATTAGGATTTAAAGCTTCCCAAAGCCATGGTTTCATTCCATTCCCATTCAATTCAACCATTTTCTGGGCACTGTAGGAAAAGAAGCCACTTTTTCCAATCTTAAAACCACGAGCTCTAATACAAGCAAAGAAAAGGAGGCTGAAGATGGTATTATTGTTTATGATAAGTGTGGGGTGAAATTGACTATTGCTTTTCAAGCCAAGGATTTGGAAGAATTTACTTTGCCTCAAATAGGAGATAAGGTTGAATTCAGTATTAGTGATAGAGGTCTGGACAGCAGATTACAACTGGTATGCAACTTCTAAGTAGTAATTCTAACTCTAGTAGGCTCTTGGATTATGTGGCTACTCTGAAGGATAATTTTGGATTTATTAAAAAGCTAATCATGATAAGAAAATCTTTTTCCATTACAGTGAGTTCTCTGGTGATGTTGATAGCCTGGAACTGGAGGACATGGTCAAGTACTGCTTGTCCAAATGCAAAGGCAACAATGTCAGTGCAGAAAAAGTCAACAAACACACTTGGTGAATGGCATTATTGAGGATGCCAATTCTATCATTTACTCTGGTAAAGTTAT
Organism: Pteropus medius; assembly: GCF_902729225.1. Lineage (NCBI taxonomy): Eukaryota > Metazoa > Chordata > Mammalia > Chiroptera > Pteropodidae > Pteropus > Pteropus medius. The sequence goes on from NW_024355128.1 coordinate 27,925, forward strand.
TCATCCCTGGAGGAGTGTTGATCTAACACAAATTTAGTACCAAAGAATAATTGAGATCATGGAGGAAGGGAATGTAAAAGGTGGGCTCTATCCATTTGGCATAGGTGGAATGGCCAATAAAGGGGATTGCCTGCAGAATGTAAAGTTCCATTTATATGTCCTAGGCCAAAATGCACAGACTATGGTCTCTAACATCACACCCCTGCATAGTGGAATGTGTGAAAGATCAGTTCGGCTTCATTAACTATGAAGTAGGACATAGCAAGAAACTCTTTTTCCATGTGAAAAAAGTTCAGGATGGCATGAGATATAGGCTGGAGATCAGGTGAAATACTCAGATTAAATGTTAAATTAAATGTTAAAATGTTATTTTTCATATCATTTAATCACCACCCTGGCAATCGCAACGCTTGTAATGTTTGGTGAGTATGTGAGGGCCCCAAGTCTGTTGGAGATTCATGACCTGATAGGTTGGTGAATCACTTGGAGAACATCATCCTAGATGATGCCAGTGTTCCTTACCTAATGGTTTTTTTGTCAGCCAAAGGGACCAGATAACTTAATAGGATTTGGTGCAGAAATAAAAATCATCAGGCTGGTGTCATTGACTAACCACATCCAAAAAAATAAATAAATAAATAATAATCAACTGTGGTCAAATTGGGGGTGGGGGGAGGGATTCTGGTGAAGGGTTCCCTCTTCATCCCTCCCAAAATTTGTAATATTTATTCTATTGAGCTATTATATCAGTTTTAACACCTTCCTCCTGATATGTTTTTAAAATAAATGTTTAAGAAAACCGTTTTAAAATTATGCACAGTTACAGCCTGGAAAACTTAAGTCAGTGCCTTATATTATCAATTTAAGAGCTTTATTTGGTGTATTTAACACAACTATCTAATTGCAAAATCCACATTGCCTGTGTAAGTGAAAAATATAAACTGTGATCTTGTTAGCATTATGAAATTCTGCACTTGATATTTAGTATAGACTCTACCTTCATTACTTCTGGCAAGTTGTTCTGCCTTAGCACTCAGTTGCATTCTTTCTTTTTCTTTCCTATTCACTATGCTTTAATTCTGAGGACCATATGAGGGTAGAATGTATTTAAACTTACAAAAAGTTTTATAGACGAACCATTTCTTTAAGTCAATTAAATGTTAAAATGTTATTTTTCATATCATTTATAATCTTGTCACATTCCACTCAATGAAGTTTGGTTAAATTTCAATAAAAATTATCTTCCAGAGTAGTTTTATTTTTCCCTTTTGGATGGAAAGGGGGTAAACTTTACTACAATTAGTATGTACAGTGCAGAATTCCATGTAAATGACATGTCCCAGAAGTGTGAAATTTTTAAACATATTTAAACAAAAACAACAAAAAATGATGAATGCACAAACTTGCTGCTGCTTAGATGACTGCAACTTCTAGGAACCAGTTTCTTTAACTGACCTAAAATCAAAACAAAACAATTAAAAAGTTGTGCCTGGAATAAATCTTTTTTTTTTTCTTAATAAGTAGCTGCCTAGTTCTTGTGTCCTGTTAAATAGGGGTACTTGACCCTTGGTGTAGCTTCTGTTCAACTTTATATCACAGGAACAGATTGGTCTGACTTCTTGACCCTCATCTTGAATTGGCTACATACAGAGTTCCTGGCCAGAGGACTGAAGACTTTGCCTAAGATGACAAGGGTCAACTCAGGGGATGCATGGAAGGGAGCTTTTATCTTCCCCGTTGTAGTTTTAGGTTTTGATCTGTGGATAAACAGTCCATTTATTTTTGTAAACACAAAACATTTTTGCTTTCTCCAGTTTTCTGTCAATGGCAAAATAATGGAAGCAAATGAATTTTTACTGATTTTCGAGACACTAAAAAAATTTACTGATACATATTTCTATTCGTGAAATAAAGGATAGATTAATACATGGGTAGCTAGAAAGAAAGAGAACTTGACAGAAATGAATTTGACAACAATGGGCTTATACTCTACATTTTATTCAGAATCAAAAGGAATACATTAACTTCTTTAGACTATCAAAATGAATAGAATTGAAACATAAAAGAGGAGAAATTTGCTTAAATATTTCTTTAACTTGGGAGATATTAGTTCCTGAAAGAGTTCTGTTAAGTTTGAAAAACAAAAGATTTTCAAAAACACTATGTTTAAAGCCATTGGCTTTAAATTTGTATGCTAGTACTCAATGCTTCTCAATTTATTGTGCATACAGACATTGAACTGGGGCTGTAAAATATTGCACATACTTTCACAGCATTCTGTGCTCTCTAGCTTGCCCCTCTTATTATTGCTATTATATATTTAGACCTGTATTGAATAGCTTCCATTTGCTTTATTTGGGGCTACAACTCAGGTGGAATAAAATTTTAATTTATTTTATTTTAAAAATCATTATGTTAAAATGCATTTTTCTCTTGGTCCTCTAAATTTTAACACATGTACTCATTTATGTAACCATTGCCACAGTCAGGATAGTACCACCATTTTACAAACTCCTTTGTGCTATGTCTTAATAGCAGGATTTTTCGACCTTGGCCCTACTGACATAATTCACATAGTTGAACAATTCTTTTGCAGGGGATACTTTTGTAGGATGCTTAAAAGCATCCCTGGCCTCTGCCTACAAGGTGCCAGTAGCAGCCTTCCTCTAGTTATGACAATCAAAATTGTCTGGAGTCATTTTCAAAAGATCCCTTGAGAGGAGACAAAATCTCCCCCAGTTATGAACTACTGCTTTATAGTCACACCTTTCTCAGTCCTTGTCCTGACAATAATCACTATGTGTTCTAAACTGCTACTTTTATCTTTTTGAGAATATCATCTAAAAAGAATAATACATTATGTAACTCTTTGAGACTGGCTTCTTTGACTAAGCATGTTTTTGAGATTCATCCAAGTTATTACATCTATCAATAGTTCACTTCTTTGTATTGCTGAGGTATGTTCCATTTATTGGCTACACTTAAGATTTTAATCAATTTACTTATTGAAGGACATTTGACTGTTCTCCAGATTTAGAAGATTTTGAATAGAGCAGGTAGAAACATTCATATACAGGTTTCTGTTTACATAAATTCAGTTGTTAAGAGTAAATACCCAGAAGAGTGATCGCTGGGTTATTTAGCAAATGTACATTTAACATTACAAAAAACTTCTAGTTTTCCAAATTGTTTTTACTATTTTGCATTCTCATCAGTAATATATAAGATTTCCAGTTGCTCCATATTCTCTCCAGCATATGGCTTTCTGATTAAATTTTTTGAAAATTTTTATTATAATTATAGTTTCATAAAAAGTTGCGAAAAATAGTACAGAAAGGGTACTGTGTATCCCTCACTCGATTTCCCCCAATGGTTATATTTTACACACTGGTGTTTCATCATGGTTTTAATTTGCATTTAGCCAATGGCTAATGATGTTGCACATTTTTTCATGTTTTTATTTATTGTCTATATATTGTCTTTGTTGAAATGTCTTTATAAGTTTCTTGCTTATTTTTAAAATTTATTTTAATTAGCTTCAAGTATACAGTACCTTGGTTAGACATCTATATAGTTTGTAAAACGATACCCCCAATTGCTCCCTCCCTCCCCTGACTCTCCGCCTAGCCAACGTATTAATGCTAAATGCATTCCCTATGCCATGCTCCCCATCTCTGTGATTATCTATCAGCTACTAATTTGTACTTTTTTAACCCTTCACCCTATTCTTCCATACCCTAAATCCCCCTCCCCTCTGTCTGTCACCAAATTGTCCATTAAAATTGTGAGTCTGTTTTTGATTAGTTTGTTCTTTTTATTCCTTAGATTCCACATATAAGTGAAATTATATAGTGCGTATCTTTCTCTGTCCGACTTAAATACCTTCTAGGTCCATCAAAGCAATAGGATTTTCTATCCCCTGCCTTTTAGTCTGTGTGTGTCTTTTAATCTGAAGTGAGTCTTTTGTATTTTTTTTCTTCTTAAAGAAGGCCCTCTAACGTTTCCTGTAATACTGGCTTGGTGGTGATAAATTCCTTTCACTTATTTTTTTGTCTGGGAAGCTCTATATCTGTCCTTCAACTCTAAATGATAACTTTGCTGGATAAAGTATCCTTGGTTGTAGATCCTGCGTCTTCATCCTGTCAATATTTTTTGCCAAGCCCTTCTGATTTGCATAGTTTCTTTTGAGAAATCAGCTGCCAGTCTTATGGGTGCTCCCTTAAAGGTAAATGTCTGTTTTTCTCTTGCTGTTTTTAATATTCTTTCTTTGTATTTAAGCTTTGGCATTTTTATTATGATGTATCTTGGTGTGGGGCTCTTTGGATCCCTGATTTTTGGAATTCTCTGAGCTTCCTGGGCTTTTATGTCTATTTCCTTCACCAAGTTAGGGAAGTTTTCCATCATTATTCCTTCAAACAGCTGTTCAACATCTTGATTTTCTTCAGTTACGCCGATAAGATGGATATTTGGATCCTTAATTTGTCCCATATGCTCCTAAATTATTTTTATAGTCTTGACATCTTATCTCTTGCCATTCTGATTGCATGTCCTTGGCTTTCCCGTCCTCCAGATAGGGCATTTGATCCTTTTTTAAATTCACATTGTTTATTCCTTTGTTTATTCCCTTTAATATACTCATGTCAGATAATGTGTTCTTCATTTCAGACTGGTTTCCTTTTATAATTTCCATTTCCATTTTTGATGTTTTTTTTTTATCTCTTTGTTCCAGTTCTCTACACTTCCAAAAAGTTCATTGAGCATCTTTATAACCAGTGTTTTGAACTCTGCATCTGTTAGATTACTTGACTCCATTATATCTGGATCTCTGTGCTGTTCTCTCATTTGGCTTCTGCTTCTTTGTCTTCCCATTTTGGCTGTCTTTCCATGTCTGTTTCTATGTAATAAGCAAAGCTCCTAAGTCTCCCGGTCTTATTAGTGTGGATTTGTGAAGTAGGAGTCTGTCCAATGGCACAGTCCTGAGAGGGGTTCAGCTGCAGGCCAAATTTAGCCCAAGCCTCTACCCCTCCAGGGCCAATTGTTAAGATTCAGCAAGCAAACCACAGATGCTGTGCTTCTAGTTGCCTCAAAAGGCCACACCAGAAACTGAGGTCAGCTGCCTCCAGTGTGAATCTAGGCACTGCTCAGCAAGGAGCACCTGACTCGCTGAGGATATACCTGGATGTGGCTTGGGTGGGGCCATGAGTTGGGGGAGGCAGAGTATCAGGGAATCCTCTGGGCAGAGCGATCTCCGTTATCCAGTTTGATGAAGTCATGGATATAGTGGCTCTGTGTCAGGCACACTGGTATAGGGGAGGGCTCAACAGGGAACAATGGATATCGCAGGCACTTCTGTACAGAGCGAATTTCGCCTAGGCCCTCACTCTGACGATGTTTCCCTGTAAATCTCTGGTGCCCCTAAACGCAAGCAAATCGGCTCAGAGCGAGCAGGTCTGTCACCATGAAAATCCGCTCTTGGCCGTGGCCCCTTTAAGAGGCTTCTGCTGCTGCTGCTGTCGCAGCTTCTGTCTCACTCAGCTGCTCGAGACCAGGCAGCCCCGCGTCCTTGCTCCGTCTTACCTTCTGCCATAGCAGGGTGATTTCTTGTATTTCTCCCTATTTATATGGCTTGTTCATCTAGATCCCAGGTGACTTTTCCTTGCTGCTGCTCCTTGTTTCCATCACAGCTTTGATTTGGTTGCCAGAGGGATGAATAGAGCCTCTATCATCTACGCCATTTTTTTCGGCCCTCTCCTTGTTAATTTTCTTAAAGCCTAATCCTGAGCCCCAATTTCCATGGGCTTAACCTCCCATCTTGCTCCATTTTAACCATTGAAAACTGCATTGATCTCTCTTGCCTATTTTTAAGTGTTTTTGTTTTATTATTGAATTTTGAGGGTTTAAAAAATATATTCTGGACACAAGCATTGTGTTAAACATATGATTTGAATATTTTCTCCATCTGTAGTCTGTCTTTTAATTCTCTTAACAGTGTTTTTTGTAAAGCAAAAGTTTTCAATTTTAATGAAGTTCAATTTATCAAGTTCTTTTACAAGTGATACTTTTGCTGTTATATATAAGGACTCTGCCTAAATTAAGTAACAAATAATGTATCCTATTTTTCTATATTTTTTATAATTTTATACTTAGACTTATGATATATTTAGAATTAACTATTGTATACTGTGGGTAATTTAGTTCAAGGTTTAATATATATATATATATATTTTGCATATGGATGTTCAATTGTTCCAACATCATTTGTTGAAAATATTTTACCCTCCTGGGATTGAGGGACAGCTGCTATTGTTCCTTTATTGGGCTCTCCTCCTGTGCAGCCTACAGGTGGGCACCATCTTGCCTGCATTGAAGCCTCTCCCAACATGGCCAATTCTGAATCTGCATTGGCCTGGTGAGATAGGCTCACTCCATCCTATGACTCATTGAGACCTCGCCCTATCCAAGTTAAAAAAAGACCCTGGCAAACTCATTGCCTGGCAACAAGCCCTACCCTATGATCTCATTTGACATCAATTAACAGTCCTTGGCTCACCCATCTCCAGACAAACTTTCATTGGTGGGGAACCAGCACTGGCCAGGGTTGCAGTATCTCTTGAACCCATCTCTAGGGTTTTTGGGCCCAAGACAGGCAAAGGCTGATCTTGATGTGATCTCAGATCTTTTCGAGTGGTCACAGGCTCAGCAGTGGCACCAAATCTGAATCTGCATTGGCCAGGTGAATCCCGCTTGCTTTCCCCCGGTGACTCCTTGAGACCCCACCTCACCCAACTCACTAATTGCCTGAAACATATTCATAGCTGGGTAACCAGCCTCACCCAGCCTTCTCAGCAGGAGGCTGTTTTAGCAACAATCAATAGGCCTCTGCTCTCCCACTTCATGAAACAATTCCAGTGGTGGGCAACCAGCCCCAGCATGAGCTGCAGTATTTCTTGAATAAATCTCAGATATTTGAGGGCCTGAGTCAGGCAGCAGCTAGACTCACTGTGCACTGAACTTTTGCAAAAGGCCACAGGCTCAGCACAGGCACCAATATTGAATCCGTATTGGCCTGTTGAAACCCACTCACTTTACTCTGGTGACTCCCGGGGAACCCGCCCCACTCAACTCCTGTACCATTCAAAGGATCTTTCAGCTGCTGAGCCTTACAGGCAGCTGGCATGCAGCCTCAGGCCTTGGGGTTCCCTAGACCTCCGATTAGTTGTCCCAGGTCTGGTACTGGTGGCAATCGGCCACAGTTCACAGCGTAGTCTCTTGCACTTGTTTTCAGGTCCAGCACAGGCAATGATCACCCACAGATCATTTGTATCTCCTACCAGATAGACCCGGATGGTCATGGGCAGCAGCTGACCTTGGCTTGCACCAGAGACCCTCCCAAGGGGCCATAAAACCAACACACTGAGAGTCTGGCATCAGATCAAAACAGAGCACCACCCGATTAGCCCTATAAAGCAGCACGAGCCCACTTGAGCAAATCCTACTCTGTGGGGTCAACCCCCACATAGCAGCTCATACCTTGTGGGTGTGGCCAATCCTCACAGCAGGAGAGCTAGAGAATAAACCACATCCTCTGACATGCTAACAAGGATTAACTACAGGAAACAAGGATTAACTATAAGAGGAGCACACATACAGTTTACACAAGGGACATTCCTGGGGTTCCTGGCGCAGGTGATCAGGGAGATTGCACCACTGGTCCGCAAAGAGTGCCTACGACATAAGGCCACATGAGCAAGAGTGGGAGACTTAACAAATCTACCTAACATATAGAAACAAACAAAAAGAGGCAACCAAAATGAGAAAACAAAGAAACATGTCACAAATGAAACAACAGGAGAAAACTTTAAAAAGAGAACTAAATGAATTGGAGGCAAGCAACCTATCAGATATAAGGTTCAAAACACTGATTCTATGGATGCTCAGTGAACTTAGGGGAAGAATAGATAAGCTCAGTGAGGACTTCAACAGAGAGAGAATAAATATAAAAAAGGACATAGAAACCATAAAAGAAGAACCAGTAAGAAAAGAATACAAAAATAAGCTAAAGGAATTTATCAACACCAAGCCAGCATTACAGGAAATGTCGAAGGGACTTATTTAAGAAGAAAAAACATGTCTCAAAAACAGGAATAAAGAATGGCAATACCTACATATCTATCAACAAGTACCTCAAATGGAAAAAAATTAAGTGCTCCAACAAAAAGAAAGAGTAGTTGAATGGATAAGAAAGTAAGACCTCTCCATATGCTGCCTACAAGAGACTCACTTCAGATTAAAAGACACATGCAGACTAAAAGGAAGGGAATGGAAAAAGATATTGCCTTGATGGACCTAGAGGGTATTGCGCTGAATGAAGTAAGTCACATAAAGACAAATATCTCATGATTTCACATACTTGTGGAATCTAAAGAACAAAATAAACAACAACAAAATGGAAACAAACTCATAGATACAGAGAATATTTTGAGGGCTATGAGATGAGAGGGAAGATGGGGGGTGGTGGAAAAAGGCAAAGGTATTAAGAAGTACAAATGGATAGATACAAAATAGTCATGGAAATATAAAGCTGAGAATTCTAGAAAGCAGTAAGAAAAAGGTAACTAGTTACTTAGAAGGGAGCTCCCATAAAAGTGTCAGCTAATTTCTCAACAAAACTTTGCAGTCCAGAGAGACTGGTATGAAATATTCAAAGTGAAATAAAAGAACTTACAACCAAACTATTTTACCCAGCAAGGCTACCAATTAAAATGAAAAGTAAGATAATGACCATCTCAGACAGGAAAAAACTAAAGTATATCATCATCAACAAGCCAGTATTAGAGGAAATGTTAAAGGGACTTCTTGAAAAAGAAGAAGGGGAAAAACAAATATGAATAATAAAATGACAATAACTATGTACTTATCAATAATCACATTAAATGTAAATGGATTAAATGATTTAATCAAAAGACATAAGGCAAATGAATGGATAAGAAAACAAGACCCATACATATGCTGTCTATGAGAAACCCACTTCAGATCAAAAACATGCAAACTGAAAATAAAGTGATGTAAAAAGATATTTCATGCAAATAAAAATGAAAAAAAAAACCTGGTGTAGCAATACTTACCTCAAAAGAAAATAGACATTAAAACAGGCTATAATAAGAGACAAAGAAAGACATTACATAATGATGAAAGGCTCCATCCAACAAGAGGACATAACACTAGTAAACATTTGTGTACTCAACATAGGAATACCTACATATGTAAAGCAAATACTGACAAATATAAAAGGAGAGATCGACAATCATAGTAGGAGACTTCGACAGCCCATTGACACCAATGGACAGACTTTACAGACAGAAAATCAACAGGAAAACAGTGGTCTTAAATGTCACACTAATCCAGATGGATTTAATTGAAATTTTCAGTGTTTTACCCCAAAGCAGCAGAATATACATTCTTCTCAAGGGTACATGGAACATATTTCAAGATAAGCCACATATTAGGCCACAAAATAAGTCTCAGTAAATTTAAAAAGACTGAAGCCATATAAAGCGTCTTCACCTACCACAACAGTATGAAACTAGAAATCAATTACAAGACACAAACTGAAAAACACACAAACACATGAAGGATAGATAACATGCTACTAAACAATGACTGGGTTAACAATGAGATCAAGTAAGAAATTAACAGATACCTTGAGACAAATGACAATGAAAACACAACAACCCAAAATCTATGGGACACAGTGAAAGAAATCCTAAGAGGGAAATTCATAGCAATACATGCCTACCTCAAGAAACAAAAAATGGTGTTAGGAAAACTGGACAGATACATGCAAAAAAAATGAAGCCAGACCTTCTTATACCATATATAAGAATAAACTGAAAATAGATTAAAGACTTAAATGTAAGATCCCAACCTATAAAACTCCTAGATGAAACATAAGCAATAAACTCTCTGACATTGTTCTTAGTAATATTTTTGATATATTTCCTCAGGTAAAGGAAACAAAAGAAAGAAAATAAACAAATGGGGCTACATCAAGCTAAGAAGTTTTTTGCACAGCACAGGAAACCATCAACAAATTGAAAAAGAAAACCTACTAAATAGGAGAAGATATTTGCCTATGGTACATCTGATAAATGGTTAATATCCAAAATTTATAAAGAACTTATATACTCAACAACAAAAGAACAAACAATCCAATTAAAAATTGAGTAGAGGACCTAAATAGACATTTCTCCAAAGAGGACATACAGATGGCCAAAGATATATAAAAAAATGCTCAAGGTCATGAATCATCAGAGAAATGCAAATTAAATCCACAATGAGATATCACCTCATACCTGTCAGAATGGCTATCATTAATGAAT